>NC_056051.1:20219195-20417175 GCF_004379255.2 Salvia splendens | reverse complement strand
TGTGCAATAGTGACCTTATTTCATCACAAATATAAAGACCCATATCCAAGTACTTTGATACACTTCACTTGACTCGTGATAGCAATGAAACCGATCCAGACTTAGCACTAGAAGAAGTCCTGATTGATTTAGATGCCCAGATGTTTCATTGCTTTAATGAGTTTTCTAATTGATGCACCCAGATTGCATATTTTTCATTTCCCTGGTTAATAGCAAAGGAAATTTAAAAGACTCAACAGATCTGAATGTATAGTTACTAGCAAAAAAATTACCTTATTATCAATATCCATTTCATTTTCAAAAACAGCTTTTCTCCTCACCCTTCCCCTATCCAAATCAAACTCTTCCTTATAGTTGCTTTGTGTCGAATGATCTTTCTCTGGTGCATTGAAGGTTTCCACATTAGAACCATAACATAAACTCCCTCCGTCCCACTATAAGTGAGGCGTTTCTATTTGGTGGTTGTTTTGCAAAAATGATATTAATAAATAGTTAGAGTGGAGAGAAAGTAAAGTAAGAGAATGATGTAGATATGACTCTCTTCTATATTATTTTCTCTCTTGCTTTACTTTCTCTCCACTTTGACTATTTATTATCATCTTCGCGAAACAACGGCTGAAAAGAAACACCCCACTTATAGTGGGACAGGGGGAGTACTAGATTTTAAGGATGGTTGAACTATATCTCTACCTAAGGATTCCGGATCATTTTCATCATCAGTATCATCCTCTTCATCTGAATCACTATCTTCATCTTTAATGTCAGATTCATAGTGATCTACAGGCTCCAATAGCACATCCCGACCAACCGCTTCTGGAGCCTCAGATATGTGAGGCTTTTTCCCAAAAACTGAGATATTACTTTTTTCCAACTTCTCATCGACAGAATATTTAGTGTTCTGCAATGATTTAACCAATTCAACACCAACATCACGTTGTTTTCCTACAAGAGAAAAAGCAAGCCGTTAGATGAGAAAGGAAATATTCAAGATACGAAGCATTGGATAGATTACAAAAGGCACAAACATGATATTCACAATTTTGCCAAATCAAACCAACTAAAAAGTTAACCTTTTTCTGTCCCTTCTGGATTAGCTCCGTCATCTTAGAAACTGTACAAAGTGATCATTTATGTTTATATAGACAGCATCTTTGTCATAAAGTAGTTCCCCTAATCCAGACATAGGGGCATAAAATAGCTTTTCCTATCACGCAGCCCCTTCTTTTGGCAACTGAGGGAAGAGGGCAAGGATCGGCCAATGCTGTAACTCCAGACAAATGATAATCACCCACGCCAGCAATATGTGCCTATTTCAAATTATTGATTAGTAATATGTGAAGTATAAAGTCAAAATAAATGGCGGGCTCAGTTATCCAAAACGCAACAATTAGAAACAGAGCATGTCGATACATGAACAAAATAACAATAACAAATGAATTAAGATACAAGCATTGGAGACATGAAAATTTTGAGAGACAATTTAAGCAATAGTATCTCATACGTGCAAATCAGAAACATCTTTTTTTATGGGGGATACAACGATAACTGTCTTGCAACAACCATCATAGTGTAATGAACAAGCTTTTAATAGTATTTCTTGCACTGTATAGAGAATACACGAGAAGTGAAGAGTGGAATAGAAAAAGAACCTGTGCATATAAATTATAAAATCAAACATAATAACATAAATTAGATATAAACTACACGCTGCAAACAAAATATATAGTCGCACACAACTGATATTAAAATAGAAAAAAAAACATGGCTAGAGACCAGCACACAATCTAGATATTGAAATTGCACACGCACTTGGACAGAAACTATTTATAAGCATTAAGATGGAAGGGTGACCAAACTATGTACCCGTGTACCCTTCTTCAGATTGCAGCCCTCGTAAGTATCCATACAACGTAACATTTCTGTCACATTTGCTATTCATGTGAACCTTCTCTGGGGGTGTGACATCTTCAAAACGATCTACTAAGATGTAAGGGTGAGAAGCTCTCCATGACAAGGGGGGGAATTTCATTACAGAAATAAACCTTGCTAGGTTATGTACTTCACGTTTGGTGTACCTGCTCACAGATAAGCAAGAATAAAGAACTATGAGATGCCAGATATCAACTGTCAAACTATCAATTAGCAACACGAAACAGGAAGTTACTTACTTTCCATGAATAAGGCCAGATAAGTAAAATAATTTTGCTCCATCATAGATCTCAGTCCAAAAACGGTGCTTGAGTCGTTGTTTTGTTTTCTTAAGTTTTTTTACATCCTCAAACTTGTCCAGGTGAGTAAGAACACCCATTACTCTGGGAAATCCATGGTTTTGTAATATGTTAAGAAACTCAAATGTTTCCTGCAAGCAAAGTTTAACAAATGATATGAAAATGGAAACAATCAATTCACCAAAGGGAACAGCCATAAAATGGAATATTAGCTAATCCAGAAGAAAATGTTAAACATAAGACCATGGAGTAACTATATAATTCTAATATTAGGTCCCTCTAAATAATCCAAAATAATGAGGAACATATTAGCATATGCATATCAGTTATTAGCTGACCCTATGTCCAAACAGGATTCCCGGTAGTGTTTAAAACTCAAAATCTTCTTGTTTAGCAAAGCAATATGCTTATTTCCTATTTCAAAATAATCCCAAAGAGACAGGAATAGAATAGCTAGGCACCAAAAAGAGATTTTACGCATCATGCTAGCATCCTCGTAGAATTTGAATTTTGTACACGCTTCCCTCAAACAGGATTCACTCTACAAAAGGAAAAGGAGGATATTGGGGCTTACCATCTCAAAGCCATAGCTCCCATCAATAAGTAGCAAAGCTAAATCAGCAAATTTGGCACAATCTATCATCCCATTGATATCATTTGGACACTCCACGAACTGCAACCTCCGTTGTTTGCCTACATCATAAAGTCAATTTATCAATCAATAACCATATGACAGCAATGACAGTCAGAAAACTTAATTTGAGTTTTCAACAGAAACGACTATTAGACAAACAAATCAACCTGACACGATAGTAATTGGTCCTTGGACTTCAGGTAAGTTGTGCTTTGTGTAATGTTTTACCAGACACTTGATCAACAATGACTTCCCCACCTACAACAAACCGAAAGTTAACCAATGAAAATTCAAAATAGATATGTAGCCAAGGGTCAGTAAATCATCAGTAGCACAAACCTGTGGAGGTCCCTGGACTACAACAACAAATGGAGCGGGTTCTCCTATATTCCGATCAATTGTTGGTAAATGAAGCCTTTTCTGTTCCTTCTCTGTAGCTCGTGATTGGAGCCGCTTGGCTTTCTTAGAAGAAGTGAATGCAAATGCCTAAGGAAGGGAATGCATTAATGAAAAACAGAAAATTGTACACAAATCACAACCTGAATCTCACAGAGCATCATTAAGGCTACTCACACACGAATTAGATACCTTAGGGTTGTTTATCTTCTGCAGCTCCTTAGAAAGGCCTTCGGTTGAATTCGGCTTCGACTTGGATTTCTTCTTGGCGGAAGCTCCAGATTTTCGAACCCTATGAGACTTGTGCGGCTGCTCGCCGCCTTCCCCGTCCTTCCCCATGCTCTCGGCAGTTTATCACAGAGTGCGGAGGGCTGAAATGCTTGATGCTTTAAATATGCAAGCAAATAAACCAAATTTTAACTAGCATATACATTAATCTGCTGTCACAAATTTCGAGCAACTGAAAGTTTCAAGCCAAATTACAACCACCTGGTGTGAACGGCGGCGTTGGAGAAGAAATCGGCGTGGTGTAGGGGTGGCGCCAATGTGATGGAGAGAAATCAATTTTGTAGGGCTTTTGATTAAACTTTCTTACTAGGGCTTTGGTTGGTTTTATTTAAATTTTCATATTTATTTCACTAAGGCCCAATACTTCTTTTCTAAATAGAAAAATCCACCGATAAATAATTAAATTATATTATATTAATAAAGTAGTATGTAATTTGGGATAGTTGATGTACCAAAAAAGATGTTCCCTCTAATTTTAATTTCAATATAAAAATATCTTAATGATATTAATATTCTATTACTATTAATTATTTACGTTTAGTTTTACTTATTTGTAATATTTTAAATCATTGTAATATATTTAATATTAATAGTGAAATAACTTAGATATAAATATATGTAAACATTATGCTTATACAATATTTGTATATAAAAGTAGTTCAATTTATTAGATGGAATATTAATTTTTCAATCTTAAAGTTATACATAGAATATGTTATTTTTAAGTACAATACAAAATTGATGATTAAAATAAAATAAAATTTATTAACATGCATAGAATCTTAAATAATTCAAAGAGGTAAGTTTTATTTTATCTACTCTTATGTAATAATTGTAGTCTAAAAAAATTGTTGAAATTATCAATAATCAATTTAATAAAAAAAAGACAATGATATTCTTAGTTGAATATTATCATTAGGCCATTTACAACATTACGAAATTGTTCATAATTCTCATATATATATATATTCCCTTGACTATTCGTGAATCATATTTTTTCTACTTTATTAAATTTTTATTTCAATGTAAGTATGATTAATTTAAATTTTCAGTTTAATAAAATTACTAGATTCATTTAAATAAAATATTTATCTTAGTGTTATCTAAATAATTGAGAATGTAACCATATAAAAGTATTAACTAGCACTAGAAACTAATATCATAATATTCAATTAATGTATGCTATATATTAGTAATAATAGTATAAGATCTATTAAACTTAATCCCAAATAAATTAGAAGAAAGAAAAAAAATGAATGAATAAATAGATTGAATTGCCCTTCATGGCCTTAAGGGTACTTTAGTCATGAAAATATTGGAAATAGTCAAAAAGTAGTTGAATTGATATTAACTTATAGTTAATGGAACTCAAAAGATATTATGAAATGTTACGGACCAAATTTGCTCATTTTGATATAGTTGGTGTACTAAAAAAGATATTCCCTCAACAAAGTAAGGCCATAAACAGTGACACCAGGAAGAACTATCTAAGGTTCCAAAAAAATCATATTCTACTCTGGTTCTAGTTTTTTCGTGATGAAAACTTTAAATTTAAATTTATTTATCTATAAAAAAAGGATATTATTAACTTTTCATTTTCTCTTTCATTGCTCACAAAATAGCAAATATTGGGATGCATAACAAATGAACTCCATATTTATTTCTTAAGTTTCTTTTATCATTTTAATATTTTAGACCAATATATCATTATTCGCCAATCATGAATTACGTCATATACCTAACAGTCATAATTTCTGAATTCGGTCCTTAATTACCTATATTTTGCAATGCAATTTTAAGTCCCAATTTCAAGTTCCCATTTATTTATTGATTGATTGGTCATTAAACTATTATCAACTAAGATGTGATACCAAATTTTATTTATGTATTTCTACATTAAAATACTCCAAATTGTTTATACGGAGTATGAGTTAATCTCGAATAAATTGATTAATAAATAAAATTCAAATCTAAGTATAATATTAATCAAAAATATTATTTTTACTTGTATCACAAATTAATTGAATATTGCATGATTTTATTTCTATATAAATATATACATTTCAGAAAATTAAAATATAGCTTAGAGTATTTATTTTCAAAAATAGTTGATGCAGATTTTGCATGCATGATTTTAAGGTCTAGATTTGGCTCGTTTAAAATATGAACCATGCATAATATATCCATTATTTCATTTATTTCTACATTTTTGGTATTTTCACGTGTTTGTTAAGAAACTATAGAAAAATACTTTTAAAAGATTAAAAAAAAGTAAAAATTGAAGTCTGGTGCATCAGTCTTAGTTCAAGCCAATTTTTTCGAATCAATAGCTTCAAACATCGAACTAATTCGAAACAATATCACTTAATTAAATAACTTATGGAGTATAATTATAAAATAAGTCAAAATGTATTTACTTTTTCAATTGAAAATAAAATCTTATTGCAACTTTGAATATGAAATAATTGGAGAATAAAAAGATATGTCCTTAAGTTCAGTAAATAAAAGGACTTGTAAGTAATATTTTTCATTTAATAGAAATTCGTGGTAATATTTTTAATTTTCCATAAATTTAGAAGATGCAAATCTCATTCAAGGAATAAATTTGGAGCCCCCACTTAATATACAAATCGGGTGGCATTAATATGTAAGGAATCCTTAAGTGGCCAAGTATTCTATGTAACGGAGATATTTTGAATGGCACAAACGATTCAACGTTATAGCATACAGCCTTGCCTTCATTGTAAATTCAGAATACGCTTTAATAATTAATAAATTGAGCAAAATTTGCTGACCTGTATCCTACATTTTGGAGTTGTCCTTATATAAGAATCAGCCAAATTTGCCTGCAAGGGCGTAGCGCAGTTGGCAACAGATGGTCAGATCTTGCTGCAAGAATCAACCAAATTTTAGGTTGGTGTGTGTGTCACAATTATGTGTCGCATCTTTCCATGCTAACCTCGTTTGCCATTTATATTATGGCGTATATATGTATGCATAAATTACTCGTAACGAAATATATAGGTTGTTTAAAATAAAATATTTCATGTCTGTTTCTTTTAAATTAAATAAATTGTTAACTGTTAAGTCGTCGTCATTACTCATTAATTGTTTTTACATTAACTTTTAATTAGTGATTACTCAAACATGCAATATTTACATCAAATCTAGACTATACCTGATCAAATATTACTTTAGTACGATAAATATGATTTAACTTATCTAACTTCTTAGTTTTATTTAAGTTATTTTATTATATTTTTAAAAAAATTATACTTTAGTTTTATTCTATAGGTTCGTGTAAATAAGATTTACATCATGAAAAAAAAATTTATTATATAACTCGGGTTTAATCATATAATAGTATATTTTAATCATATAAATCAGGTTCAGGTCGTTAACGTGATTTCAAAGTAGTAGATCGGGTTCATACTTGTGTCCAGTATGAGAGTTTTCTTAACAAATTGAATTCAAATTAGCCTTATTTGAATTGGATTACTACTATATTGACCCGATAACGACCCAACCAACACAAGTCGCCGCCAACAAATACATTAAACCACAACCAAATAAACCTTCATTCATAAAATAAACAACACACGAAGATCAAATTAAACAACAACAACAAAAACAAAAATAAATTTTAGTCAAATTAAAAGACACACACACTCACAAAAATTGTGATTTAATATAATAAAATTCATGAAGATCCAGAAACAGCATCCTCCTCCATTTTCTTCACCATAAGCTGCAAAGCCACTTGATACTTGGCCACCAAATCCTCCAACTTTGCACCCTCCACCGGCTCAAGGCTGATCCACCACTCCACCATGCCGCCGCCGCCGCCTCCACCGGCAACAACCTTAATGGTCGAAACATAGGACTTGAACCCTATGTTCGAATCCACCATCTCGTAAGTAAATGTTTTTTGGGCATGATCTATTGCCACCAACCTTTCCTTGGACCATTTCATCTCATTCGCTTCCTGCCTGAGCCCGAAGCCTGAGCAGTAGCGAATGCACCCGGGCTCCCCATTGGTTCCATGAATCCCGTGGCAATTAGGGAGCCCAGAAAACCATTTGTGGAGCCCAAAAAAGTCTTGGAAAAAGAGCTAGATTTGGTCGGGCTCCGCCTTTTCAAGACTAGTGCAAACTTTTGCCTCCCATTTTTGTTGTGTGAAGTTTTGGTCCACTTTGAGTTGGGATTTGTAGAGATGACAATTGTATGTATATTTATAGTAGGCTGGGACCTGTAATCTTTAGTAAAAGTATTAACTAAAAAAATGAAGGAAAATTATAATGAATGTTTTTTTTTAACTTTTTCTTACTACAAACTTAACCAACGTACTCAAAGCGACTCTATCCCTGAACTTATTAACTAAAACAAGAAAGATAATGATTAATAATTTGACTTTAGTTAGTAGTATATTTTTAGATGAGCTAAATATTTTACTGAATTACGTATTAGCAAATTATCTAATCGAGTTTTATTTGAATCGAAATGACCTCTAATAATATTAGTAACAGTAATTTAATAGTGTATCACAACAAATTTATCAATTATTTTTCCTCCGTCTTAAAATGACACGTGCATCTTAAAAAATGAAAGCACCACTCTCTCTTCATGGGATGTATGAACATATTTTAATAGGAACGGTATATTCTCAAATTTGGGTTATTGACTTTATTTTTTCTCAATTTACTATTACACAACAAATGAATATGCAAAAAATGCTTCTTTTTGAATGAGACAGGGTACTAAATTTTTGAGATACACTTACTGATATTTAGAGACATAAATGCAATGATGGAGGTAGAGCAAACCTGCATGATTAATGAGGTGGATTTCACGTGAAATAAAAGTAGTTGGCTCATGGCGGTATAGTGGCAACGGCCACTGGCGTATGCAGCATATAACAAGGGGTCCAACTGTACCCCAAAATATACATACTTAATACACAATTTAGATATCTAAGTGCTGTCGTTTAAGTGACTTAGTGGTGGAAGGGTCGGTGTTTTTAGTTGCAGGCTAGTGTTCGATTCCTAGCTTTGCAGTTTAGGGTGATACATATGGAATAGCATATTTCTATCATTGGATTTTTCACAATTAGACTCTTTATTATCATATTTCTATCTACCGTAATATATTTCGCACCCCCAATTTTAAAATCCTGGATCCGCCACTGGCAACGGCAAGTCAATTTCTAAAGAAGATTCGACAGATGTCCATATTATAAATGCGAGTGTTATCCACTTATACTTTTACGAAGGAAACAAGCCCGAGAGTGTAATTTGGAATAGCTAATAAGTAAACTCAATAAAGGATTTATAATCCATAATTAGAGTTTAATTATACATCGACATAGGAAAAGACACAAGAGTTTGCTCGTGAGTAAATATATGCAACAATCCTAACACAAACGATGAGATTGAATTCCAAACTAAACGATGTAAATTCTGTTCATTCATTCTACATTTTCTTTAGAATTTTGTGAACCAACTTGTAAAGGCGTCACATAAGCAAAGATCAAAATCATCACTATCAAGTTGAACTAATACGAGCCCGGGACGCGATAGAAAGTGCAGCCAAGAACACGAACATAAAGAAAACAAAACAGGTGGAATGCACAAAGACTTAAAATTTTCGATCTCACGGGAGCTACTATTACTTCTACTTCGCCACTATGGTAGGCCGGCAACATAGTCTCCTCAAACGGACCCTTTCCTATAAAATGGAGACTCGTATCATATCAGATTGAATGCACCAAAAGTTTAACTTGAGTATGATCCAAAAGTGGAAAGCATTCACCTCTGCATTATCATGTTCGTATCTAATAAAAAAAAGACATCTGCAACCTCTTATATCATGCCATCTTCTTTGAATTTCGAGTACACGAGCATCATAATATCTTGCTTGATCCTGTCTCTCCTGGTTCCAAACATATATATGAGTGCATGCCGTCTAAACCAGAAATGACTTGTTCAATTCAGTGAGTTTTAAGGTGTTGGAAATTTGAAAAGGCCGCGACAGAAATAGGTTTATCAGCATATTTACATATGTATTTGTACTACATGCAGTCTTGTATTGCATTCCAATACTCTGATGGAACAAATCAGCAACCACAGACTATAGACATGGGTTTTCACAGGTTTTCTGCCAGTAAATTCTGGGTCGTGTTTTTCATCCTAGAGCCTTACTTTAAAATGAGGTAAACTGACTGAACAGTGCATACTTCTTCTCATTTCTCACTATACCTCTATCTATATTGCTATCCGTATCACTCATACCTTCCAAGCATTCTATTTGTAATCTAGCTGACTGATATGACTTCTGAAGGAACAAACTCCAATAAAGTCCGAAAATATAGGAGAAAACATACCTGGAAGCACACTACTAGATCCCCAGCCTTTACGTTTTGGCATTCCGTATGCTCCAAAGCAACAGACCGCACCCTCACAGAATCTCGTGCATTCACCCATTCATCTTCCTCAGATCCAAACCCAACAAACCTTACAAGGACTTCCTGCAGTTAGTTAAAGATATCAGACTTTGAGTTGATACATACATACAAATACTTTTTTCCCTCTACTTATATGCATTCAAGGGTGAACAGAAAAGGCTCGGACAAATATAAAAGAGATACGTGTAACAGAATGGTTGATATCAGCTTCAGAAATTAACAGCATCCATCTAAAGAAAAAGACTGGTAAGAACGATTGCTAGATAAAAGTAACTCACAGGTTCCCCAGAACTGAAAAATCTGTGGGAAAGAAATGTATCAACGTCATACCTGTAAATAACATCGGAAGAAAATGGTAAATAAGGCAATTGAAAATAAGTGATGAATAATTGTAGGTACATATCCAGGTGTTGGTTAAATAGGAAAGATGTTGCTACTTTCTCTCTTGAAATGGATACTGTATTGAGAAACTCTAGCTCTAAATTAATGCAGTCTATGCTCTCAGTTTCATTTTCATATCATAAAGAGACAGGAAAAGAGTGCTGAACTAGAAGATTCAACAACTTCTGACCTTCATTCCTGTAATACCCTACCCTAATTCAATATGCAAATAATGCGCCCAAGTGACTGATGAAAAATTCAAATGCAGAAATGCACAAAGAGACCCGTCAAACGTTAAATTTAGGCCTACCATGCTCTATCCTTTGAGGACCTCGCTTCAAACTCCAACCTAGATAAATCTGCATCCTCGACTCCTGCCACAGTTACATTGTCAGCCAGGATATAACATGTCAACTAGTCATTTAGTTGGTATTAGACATTTTGTAACCAAAACACACCCTCAGGAATCTTCACATTTCCATTTGCTTTGTTCTGAGTGAGAGTTTCTGGGACAACAGGTAACTTATTAGCTTCATTAAACGAAGCCTCTCTATAGTGGCCTTGCTGCTGATTTTTCTGAAACCAACTCTGAACCTTTCATATTGAGGAATGACAAAAGTGTTACAAAATTTCATTCAAGTCTAAGAAATCAACTTATGATAGAAACCATCAAGGAAAAGGAAATGATTAAACCTCAATCCACTTTACAACAGGTTTTCAGCACGGCCTTTCACACGACTGCATAAATGCCAAAGCAGTGAGGCCTACCCCACACAATTCTTTAAAACAGGCAATCTTTAAAGAAATTTTTGAAACGATTACTCACTTGAAAAGTCTTGCTAATTTCTTACAGAACTCATCTTCCAAAGTTTGCTCTTTATGACTATCAAGTAACCACTCCATTTTCTGAACCTGATCAAAGGCATAATATGAGTTCCCCAAATAAGAGACTGAGCATAATTCGACATAAACAATCTTACTAGCCAATACTTCAATCACACCTTATCACACAATCTGAAGCCACTCAAGCATTCTAGCATCCCTAAAAAGTTAGGGCTTTTGAGACCAAATTGGCATAAAATTTACAAATAAATTGGCTCAGCACCACCATTACTTCTACTTGGTTGATTTGTGCCAAATTATACAAACATGAGTCAAATGGTTTTCAATCAAACCATCCAACTACAATATACACCTATCCTTCCGTCCTGAAATTATAGTCTCCTTATGCTAAGAAAATGTATCTAATGTACAAACAGTTATATACCCTTATTCATCAAAGACAGAGATTTCCAGAATACAAATAATTTGAGCTAATTGAATACCTAAACAGGAAGAACCGAAGAATTATAGGCCAGATAAAAAAACCTTCAACGCCTTGGTAACAAATCAACTTTAAAAATTTCACCGATAACAAAGATCATGAGTAGTGAATACATATTTGGGGATGATATAGGATGGCACATATAACTTGAGAAAATTATAGGTCAAAAACCTCGGATTTGGTGAAGCCGGAGAAGGGTTGTCGAAGCCTCGGCCTGAGGTCCATTTGCCGCTTAAAATCTCAACGAAAAGAGGTTTCACTCTTTGTAAACAGCCATTTAAAGAGTATACTTTATTTAACAAAGCTTATTAAAACAATAAATTGGGATTATGGTGTGAGTAATCAGCTAAAAACTAAATACTCCTCAATGAATAAAACATGAAATTAGAGAAATTCAAAAGATATACTATTGCTCCTGACATTATTCAGATGAATCGTAATTATATCAATTCTATATCCGACTCTATATGTTACTCCCTCCTTCCTATTTTAGAGTGTCACAATGGTGGCCTTCAAAGGCCACCAAATGTGGCCCGGCCACCATTCGTGGCTCTCTTGTGGCCTTCATAATGGTAAAAGTCAATATTAACTAACAAGGGCCACCAAATGTAAAAAATAACAAGGGCCACCAAATGTGGCCCTCTAAAAAAAATTTAATTTATTTTCTTTTGGTTAATGCTATTTTTTAATTTAACTATATTAAATTTTTTGTAGACTAATAATTTGTGGATCAAACATGATTTAATAAAGTTACGAATTATAGATAAATTTTCGTCGTATTTTTTATAGGGGAAAATTCTACAACGAAAATTTTTAAAAAACACAACATAAAAAGATTAAAAAACGCCACCGCTACCTACTCGGTTGCGTCATCGGAATCCGGCACATCTTCTTCACCTCCTTCACCGCCACCGCCGCCGACACCGGCCCCACTGCCGCTTGCTTCGCCCGTCGCCGACCCAGCGGGGAAGCCCAACTTCGACCTCAACCTAAGAATGAGGTCGTAGTACATCATCTTGGTGATGGGGTCCGTCGACTTCTCGTACAAGCACAAGTTATCCTGGAGTTGCTTCATCATCTGCACCTCCAGTGTTTGAGTCAACGCCGCGGTCGGTGTTGAAGGGTGCGCTATCGTCGCGCTCGCCCGAGAGACTTGGGAAGCGGATCTAGCTTCCCGGATGGCGGATTGTTGGCCTTGCGGGCGCTGGCGCCTCGACATTGTCGAGGGGGGCTCATCTCTCACATCGTCATTCAGGTCGAATGCACGTGAGTCGGTACCACTGCTGTAGGTGCCGTCGGCCCCGGTTTTTGTCCGCTTCCCAGTATGACCGGTCTCATCGTCGCAAATCGCCTTGAATTGAGGGGAGTCTCGGAGAAGCATGTATTCATTCCAGTAGGTGAACTTGGGCCAGTTTTCAGTATTAAACAACTGATACGATAACGCCCGTACGTCGGCTTCGCTGCGGCCGCTTTCGGCATTCTGGAGCTGTCTCTCGTAAATGTTCCTGAACCTCTTCACAGCTCTACTGATCCGGCCGAACTTCTTCCGGATTTGGCCTTCATCACGGGAGGCACTGCCTTCTGGTTTGAAGCTGTTGTACACCGTCAGGACGCGCCTCCAGAAGCAAATGTCGGTCTGATCCGTGCCGATGACCGGATTCGTCGTGACCGCCTCCCAAGCCCGCGCAACAGCGAGGGATTCGTCGTCGTTGTACTTCTCGCCCCGCCGATCACCACCGCCTCGGCCACCGCCGGTCGCCGGCTCTCCGTCTCCGTCTCCGCCTCGCCCACCGCCGGTCGCCGTCTCTCTGCCGCCTCGCCTCGCACCGCCACCGCCTCGCCTTCCACCGCCGCCGCCGCCTCGCCTCCCACTCCCACCGCCGCCGCCTCGACTCCCACTCCCACCGCCGCCGCCTCGCCCCCCACCACCGCCGGTTCGGCGACCCCCGGTGGGGGCCTCCATCTCCACACTACCGGATGTCGGGGTCTCCGGTGTACCCATCAATTGTTCCCATGTGAATCTATCAGATTCAGACAGAGGAGACTGAGAGTATTGGAATTGGGAGGATTGGAATTGAGAGGATTGGAAGTGCTGGGACGGGTTGTTGATCGCGTCCATATTCGGTCGGTAGTCACCGAACCCCGATGGTTGGCGAACCAAGTTCCTCTGCTGGGATGGCTGGACCCGGAATTGGGGCGATTGCGGACTCCACGTCTGATTGGGGAAGTTGCCGTATCCCGAGTCTCCATACCCCGGGGAATTACCATCTCCACCTTGCATTTTTTGTAGTGTTTGAAAGTGAAAATGAAGGAAATGGAAGTGTACAAAGATGTGGAAAAATGGAAATGGGAGGGAGTGTATTTTTATAAAATAATTTTTGAAAAAAAAATAAAAAAAAATTCGGCGGCCCAGCCGCGTTTCGCGGCCCGCTGCAGTGGAGGGCCGCGGCTCACACGGCTCAGCCGCGTGAAGGCCGCGGCCGCGGCTCAGCCTCGTCTCTCGCCTCAGGGCCCCGGCTCTCGGCTCTCGGCTCTCTGCAATGGGGGGCCGCGTGAAGGCCACGGGCCGCGGCTCCCCCATTGTGGACACTCTTAAGAGTCTCATCACTTTTGCACATTCATTTTGTAAAAATCATACTCCATTTGTCCCACAAGAATATGCATTCTTTCATTTTTAGTCAGTCCCACAAGAATTGAAGAATATGCACTTTCTAATTTTAGAATTTCTTTTCAATCTAATGAGGTGGAACTTATTCTCCACTAACAATACTTTAATTACTTTTTCTCTCTACATCTCTCATACTTTTCCAATTTTGCATTAAAATTCGTGCCGAGCCCAAAATACATACTCCACGGAGGGAGTAATAAATAGTTAAAGTGAATAAATGGTAAAGTAAGAGTGAAAATAATACAAAGAAGAATCTTGTCTATATTATTATCTCTCTTACTTTACCATTTCTCCACTTTTACTATTTATTATGATTTTTACAAAATGGGTGTGCAAAAGTGACCGAGACTCCTAAAGTGGGACGGAGTGAGTATTCGGGATAGTGTATTTTTCTCCTCTAAACGTGCCGAACATAGTTTCGAAATTATGAAATTAAAGCTAGATGATCACACAACAAATAGTCCTACTCATTAGAATAACATTCCCGCAAAAGCACAATAAACATTAAACTAATTTCTCAAAACCGATAATTCTTAGAGCATCCGCATCGGTGCTTGATGTGGAGGACGGCGTCCGTGCCGTTGGCACGGCACTCCCCTGTCCGCCGCTGTGCTCTTGCCACTGGCACGACTCTTCTCGATACATCAAGCACGTCTGTGCCGCTGAGCAGGCTGACGTAGCTCGACGGGATTGGCCAACGGTTGGCATTTTCAATTTTTTTTAAATTCGAATTTAATAAAAAAAATCTTTTTTAAATAAAAAAAATATTTTCCCACTTCTCAATAAATTATATCCATTTTCTCCCAACTTTTAATTTATTTTTCAATTTTTTCCCCTAAAATTCACATTTTCATCTATAAATACCCCCACTTCCACATAAAATATTTTCCACCACACTACACAATTCTCATCTAAATTCTCTTATCAATTCTCAATCTTTCACTATTACAAAAAAAATATATCCGACTCCGACGATCACCCCTCCGACTCCCGCGGTTGGAACTACGAATGGTTCGGCTCACAACCATTCCCTAGTCCGGAAACGCAATTCTCGGCCCCTCCTCAAACCCAAGGTTCTCAAGTTCCAGGTGGCTACTGGCCTTACTCGGTGGACGACCAAGATGCCCCCGATGGGGGATACGGGTGGGCACCCGAACCCGGATCGGGAGGGAGCGACGGCTCTCAAACTCCTTCTACTCCTACTCCTACTCCTCGCGATGTCCGCACCCCGTACACTCCGGCGGAGATGGATCAGTTATTCAAAGACTATTTGATTATCTCCGAAGATCCGGAGGTTGGCACGAACCAAAGCGGGGATAGGTTTTGGTGGTGCGTCTCTTGCCGGTACAATGAAAACCGCCCGGGTGGAACCATCAAGCGCAATGAGAGTATGGTGCGCAATGCCATCTTCAAAGCCAACGAAGAAATTCAAAAGTTCCAAGAGTATTACCTCCAGGAAGAGCGGTCGGCGGGGAGCGGCAGGAGCGAGCTCGACATCATCAGTGCCGCATTGGCAACCTACCAATCCCAACATTACAAACCGTTTAAGTACCTCAGCGCTTGGCAGGAGGTACGCCATCATCCGAAGTATAAGGGAGACGTATCATCCTCCCCCAGCTCCTCCAGCAAACGGTCGAGGTCGATATCTCTATCCGACGCCGACGAGAATGAGGTGGCTAGCCAGCTTGCCGGAGCTAACTTGGGTAGCCCCGACGCCGGCCCGAGCAATTCCCAACGCCGGCCGCAAGGAAGGAAGAAGGCTACGACCAACTGCCATAGCGCCGCGACTCCATCCGCCCCCGCCCCCGCCCCCGCCCCCGCTCCCTTTGTGCCACCTCAACCCCCCACCAACTCGTTGTGAACTCTTTTGGCTCGACTCAATTTAGCCGATAGGTCTCAAATGACTCCCGGGCAACTTGATTTACATTTGGCAATGATACGGGGTCTCCGAAAAATATTGGAGATAGGGCCAGAGGACTAGTCTTCCACGAGGGTATTTTTTAGCCTTTAATTATGTAATTTTTAATTTGTAGGATTTTAATTATGCATTTTTTATTTTTTATGATTTTAATTATGTAATTTTTATATTTTAATGTATTTTTAGTAATTGAAGTATTTAAATTAAATAATGGAATGGTGAGACCCTTGAACATGTCCTTGCGGAAGAGCATGAATGTGGGTGTTGTGCTCTTGGAAAAGAGCAAGGAGTAAAAAATTAATAAAAGTGGGTCCGGGCCCACATCCATGCTCTTGCCAAAGAACATGGACGTGGATGCTCTTATGGTTAGCGGAACACATAACATAATCTCATCAAACTAAACTCTTACTGAGCATAGTAACTTATAATTTAACTTCAAACATTCTATCACAAATATGCCCAAACAATATAAAATCCACAAGTTCACCATTTAATTTTTAAGGTAAAAATATACTATTACTAGAAAATGTGTAGTACTATTTCTCACAAAATAGCAAATGAAAATTGTTTCATAGATGTAAAACAAAATAGGATATTGACCTTAATAGCATGGAACTTTCAAAAAGTTTGAATTTTTCCCACAAACTTTCAAATTGACAAATAATATCACAAACTTTACTCGAGTTTGTTATTTTCCACCAGTTAATAAATTTTGGCTATATTAATGGATTTAAGAACAATTTTTGGAGGGTGTGTTTCAAGAAAAACTATCCTCAAAGATTGAAGAACTGAACTCTCGAAGTTTTTGTCGAGAAATTACGAAGAAAAACCCGCATTGATATTATTTGCCAAAATTTTTTTGTCGTTGGGAAATAACAAATTAAGGTAAAGTTCGTGATATTACTTACTAATTTGAAAGTTAATGAGAGAAATCTAACTTCTTGAAAGTTCCATAATATTAGAGGTCAATATCCCAACAAAATAATAGATTAAATATAGAATTTTAACATATGACCCAATCAATTCATTTAACTAATGTCATGAGCAGCAGAGAAAAACTTGACACACGTGATAAAGTAATATAGTGTGAGGTATATGGCTCTGGGAAGGTCTGTGTGACAAAGTCATCGAGGCAAAATATAGTGATAATTTAACTTAATCGCAGTACTATTCTTTTTTGCTTCAAAGTCACCTGGATGAGTAGAATATTTTTTCAATTATGTAATTTCTCGTTCTAATAAAAATTTACTCCAGTATTTATAAATTAATTTAATTAGGAGTTAGTTACTATAATTCATAGTAGTGGTATGATAAAAGTTACATTATCAACATAACACGATTTATAAAAGTTACATTATCAACGATTTCTCGATTAGTAACAACAGTCGATTGCTCTTCATCAGATTGAAATAATCGGCCTAATTTCGCCTTTTATTTTAATCGATTATCATCATCCCCGTAGAATCTGCAACTCTTTAGGTTTTCATGCTAAGATTTTCGCCGAGGAGCTGATGTTTCTGCGGAGACGACTGTTAAACGGTATGCGATTATTGTAGGCTTTGTAGCTCAATAGTTGGCGACACGCTTTTTGTTTAGCTGAATTTTGGTATACAACGATGAGATTGTTGTTGATGAGAAGTACAGGTAAGTGATTATTGTAGTTCAGTTGTAGGCGACTCGACTTTTTAGCTGAATTTGGTTTGCAACGATGGCATTGTTGTTGATGAGAAGGGGGAAATAATAATTCTGAATGTTGTGGCTTTAGCGTTAGTGTTTACTGTTGTTCAACAGCAGACATCACGATTTTTCAAGCTGAATTTTGGGTGAGATTGTTGTTGATGAGAAGGAGAAAGCAGTAAATCTGAATGTTGTGGATTAAACTGTAAGTGACTATTCTAGTTCAACAGTAGGTGACACGCTTTTTTTAGCTGAATTTTGGTTTACAGCGATGAGATTGTTGCTGATGAGAAGGGGAAAATAGTAATTCTGAATATCGCGATTTCTATATAGCTGGGTTTTGGTTTGCAACGATGAGATTGTTGATGATGAGAATGGGGAAAGATAAATTTTAATATTTTGAATGAGATTGAGGTTATATGAAGTCAAATATGCTCATTTTCACCCCTTATTGCATGGATGTTATTCTTTAGTAGGTTTTTGGGGGACGTGTTTTGTGTGTAATTGGTTAAGTTCAAGAGGATTATGCTGTCTTCCTTATGTAAATTTTTCTCGTGAATTTGATTCGTTGGTTTCATTGTGATTTAATCTCATAGATTTAAAGAATCGAATTGAGTTTTTGGCCAGCCTATAATTCATCTCAAATTTGACTTGCAGAAGAGATGATATTTTTTCCAGCCTATATTTTGGTATGATGAATCTGCAGGAGTTCTGCAAGCAAATAATTAGATTTCAGTCCCAAAAACCCAAAGCCCAAATACGATGGAACTGATTTTCCTTTGTATACACCGAGACAGAAGTAGGTTTGAGTATGGCTCCAAAGAAACATCTCGTACAGTAGCTTGGGGGAGTAAAGTTTTGGAATTTGGAAGCTTATTGGATGCAAAGGAATATTTTTTACACATTTACTTTTGAACATTCGTGAAGATTATCACATCCTCCACGGTTTCTTATCAACAACACACAGGAAAACGGAATCCATCTGTCCCTACTGAATCAAAACCACATTCTTATGGATGCCTTAAAGCATTTTTTTCTTTAAAAAACCTGCTTTTGTGACCACTCATTCACATCAACACGTGGACAGAGTCTGCAGATGGGCTAATTATTCATGGAACATCTCTCAACTCCACTTTCACTTTGCACCTTATGGTGAGTATTACAGGAAGCTTATCCAAAGGTAAATTCACTCTCTTTCTAATCATTAGATTAGTGAGCTTTTTTTTTTATTCTTTCAGAATCCCTCTCTCCTGGATTCCTCATTATTAGATGTTTATTCCTCCAGTTAATTGTTGGTTCATTTGCCTAACTCTTTGAATTTGAAACATTTTTGCTTATTTTAATTTCATCTAGTACCTTGACAATGATATCTGATGTGTTTCAATTATCTATTCGTCATACTTGCTTAGAAATATCTATGCTACCACTACCCTAGCCATATACAGAATCTTTTTGGGGAGTTTAATAGAATAGACAAATGTGGACTGTCTTCACTTATTATTGACTGTGAGCTGTCTTCACTTATCATTGACTGTGGGTTAGGCAGGTTTACCTCTTAGAGTTTTTTTCATATCTGCACTGCCCATCAATTGCTAGGGATAATTCTGTGCTGGTTTTGAAGATCAACAAGCTTTTTCGTGGAGCCATACATATAACCACTCTTATTTATTTCAGTCTCGACGTTGTATTTTACATTCACATGAATGTGCATAAGCTGCAACACATTTAAGTTTACCAAATGGTACTAATAGTGCCAGTGGATACTGACAAATCTTTTGAAGGCTTGCTGTTAAATGATTGCAATAAGAGTAAGAATACTATGTTTTTGCTTAATTTAGCAAGGGAATTAGGCGACGCAACTAAGAAATTGTGATATTTTCATTGATCCCTTGGAAGTGGCACACAAGGTATAATAATTTTGTGGAAAAAGTTATAAAAAGTCATATCAGCTAAAAGTTGTATCCCAATTATTAACAAACACCTGAGTAACAAAAGTTTGATGTGGATAAAAACTCCTTGTGACACAACACACAAGCGTCTGAATATGAGCGACTTGAGGTTTTTTTCTCTAGTTTCTCTTAAGGCATCCACTATGATTTGATTGTTGAGCAGAATGATCGCTCTAGCATATAATTCACTAGTAGCACACTTAATATGCTGAAATGTCCTTATATAGTTATCCTTAACACCTTGTTATTTTTGGTCTTGTCTTGGCTGCCTCAAAGCATCATTTAGTACAGTTGGATACATTGATCTTTTTCCTGCCAAAACAACTATTAGTTGAATTCACCAATTATATGTAATTAGTTCTATGCAAGAAAGACATGAACTTGATACTAATCCAGTGAGTTTAGAACAGTGTTGTTAGGGTCGCGGGGCGCCCCGGGGCAATGAGGGGGGACCCCGGGTCGCGGGGCGATGGGGCGACGGGACGAGGGACCCACGAATCGGGGCGCCAGAATAGCCGAATGATGATTATATTTGTCTCTTTTATAAGTTTGTTACTTGAATATTTATCACATCAAATAAATCTACATACATCATTACTCCATATTAAAAAAAAGATTAGACGAAAAATATAAATTTTTAAACAACATAACATAACTAAATAACTGAATTTTATTATAAAAAATCATCAAAGTTCTAAAAAAAGTTGCAAAACATAAAATAATTAACTAAATAATATCATCATCACTCATAGGTAAGTCCTCTTCTCCTTCATCGGATACAACCAAGTTAATATCTTCACTGTCATCTTCATTATCCACAAGAGTATAAGAACGCATAGAGCTTGAGGCTTGTTCTCTTGTGCTTGTGCTACCTCTAGTATGGTACACTGTTTCCGACGCTCCAGAAGCTCTACCAACATCCGTCCAACGAAGATCATCATCATCAAACACCAAATCATCAAAATCATTATCCTCATCCTGCATCCTACCAAGTAACCATTCGTTACTTTCATCAATATCACTCAATAGAGAGATTAATGCTGAATTTTTCTTCGAATGTGGTGTGGGTGTTGTGTGGTATCATTGGGATTTTGGAGGGGGAGCAAGAAGGGACCAGGATATGGAAACTTTTTAACTCTGAAGGGACACATACTGCTAGAATCTGCTGGTATGACAAAAACCTCAGCTGTAAGAATATTGTGTGTGCATGTCTTTGTATGTGTCTCACTCGCACAGTTTCTTCGTTTCTAAGTCTGACACACCTACTTTGATATTTTGGGGGCGTTCACTTTCGCTGATAGGATTTGATGAGAAAAATATAAGTTAAGCTGCCATTTACTTTGATAGATTGATTAATTCCAAACTTTTTTGATCATCTAATCTTTCAAATAGTCCAGTCAATAAATACTAGTAATATAAGTATAACTAATTAAGTTTTCTTATTAATATTATTCCAGATTAAATTGCTAAAATATAAAATTATCCGATATGGAAACTATAGCTTATGTATCTTATATAGTATGTATGTGGTTTGTTTATGAAAAAAATAGTCATTATTGACCTCAGTGTCCCCATATCCATGCCATAGGGTAGCTCTTCATTAAATTATGTCTCACTATTTAACATGTAAAAATTGTACTTTTTCTTTAACACGTTCAAGCCATGTTTCCTGAACTTGTTAAGTAAATATGTTTCCAAATCGCTTAGAGTGATGGTGTATTTTGCATATTTTTTCAATATAATTTCAAATGTTTTTTGGACATCTCAAAACAACTGCAAGATGTTACACAGTTTTGAAACCAAGATAACCCACACACTAAAACTACACATGGAAATGGGGGGACCTTCCTTGGATCTTTTTCTCCATTTATGCATCAATTTTTTCACCTATATATGACGCATGCAACCATATGCTCTTTTCCTATTGAATCCAGAAATACAATCTTTTTTTTTTATCTTTCACTTGCTTCTTGCTGTTTCTTTTTCATTACAATGGAGGGTAATCAACTGCCATGCCAAGCTTCCTACATGAGAAATGCTCTATTCAGTCAGGTTAGTTTCTCCTGTATGGTAGTAAAATATTTTCTTTAACGAAGTTTGGTAATTTTTTTAGCCTGCCATATTTGGAACATATATGAACTTATTTGGAGCTTCCTACATTGGGAATGCTGTATTCAGTTAGGTTAATTATCTCCTTTAAAATGGCAAATATATTTTCCTTCTAAAGAAGTTTGGCAATGTTTTTAGCCTGTCATATTTGAACCATATGAAGTTACTATTCAAATGAATTGTTGTTGCATATTTTCACGTTAATCAACCTTTATTTTATTTGGCCTTTCATATAAAATTCCTAAAAGTGGAAACCATCCCCATAAGATTTTTCTCCTAATACAATATTGAAGAACTGTGGTGCTATTATCCGAATTCCCAGCATTAAGTAACTACCTTTTAAAGATATTATTTAATCGATCAATAACTTCAAAGGTGTTGCATTTATATTCCTTCCATTTCTCATTATCAATATTATTGCTGCCTCCTTAGCTAAGTGTTGCTTCTCTCTCAGGGATATCTCGATGATCAGTTCCTTCAATTGGAAGATTTGCAAGATGAAGCTAATCCTAACTTTGTGGAAGAAGTGGTCAAGCTATTTTACTCAGACTCAGCCCGCCTTATTCAGAACATAGAACTGACACTGTAAGTTGAAAAATTATATCATTTTCAGATTCTACCTTAACTGTTCGTCATTGAAACAGTTATTTTACATCGTTTATCTTTCGTTCAGAGAAAATACTCCCTGGGACTTCGAGAAACTGGATAATATCATGCATCAGTATAAGGGTAGCAGCTCTAGGTACGTACATGATACTATTGCCTTATTTTCCTATTCATTTATGGTGTCTATATGATCATACTCTGCCCGAATCTGCAGCATTGGTACCAAAAAAGTCCAGAAGGAATGCACACAATTTCAAGAATACTGCAAAGTTGAGAACATTGATGGGTATTTTTGTTTCCCTTAGGCCTTCCCATGTATACATGCCAACTTTAAATGTATGGCCATATTTTATAATAATACAGATTACAGGGTTTTCATTTATTTAGTGTTACTTACTATTCTGATTTGCAGTTATAAATTTTATAACTATTGTGATTTGTAGGTGCATGAGAACATTCCAAGAGGTAAAACAAGAGCATGCATCTCTGAAGAGGAAGCTTGAGAACTATTTTCAGGTCTTCCTCATTGTGGGTTTGTGTATGTATATGTATATATCTATTAAATGTGTTTTCTTGTTGTAATTTCAGCTTGTAAGAGAAGCTCGATAACTCGCTGGAGGAACGACATTGCGAAGATGATGATGCCTAATAGTGAATGACTGTTACTACTTGTAGAATGGAAAACTTTTGACTAAATAAGAGAATGTTGCTTTCTGTAGAATGAAATAACTTTTGACCAGTCGAATACGGATGATCAGTTTCCGTACATTCTTGTGTCCGTTCCAAATTTTGCTCGTCTTTACATAATTGAAATAGCAATGAATCTTTAAACAATTTAGAGTCTTGATTGTCCGGCATCAGCTTTATAAAGATCCTACTTTCATGGGCAAAACAAATTTTAATAGAAGTATGAAGATTCTTGGACACTAGAAACTTCATTATTCGATTAATATCTAAGCTGGCCCATGTCACATATTCCATTCCGCATGAAAAAAAAGTTTCTTTCAATAATAAAAGAAAGAGACTTTTAAGGCATTTTTTGTGAAGGCCCAACCTCAACATTACTGGAAAAAGGAAGAATAATTGAATTTTAGAGAGATGAATCAATGAATAGAGTTTAAATAATTTTAAATCTGTTCCACAATACACAAAGATGAAAAGTGAAAAGATAATAAAATAATAAAGAGAACGATACATATATATATATATATATATATATATATATATATATATATATATATATATATATATATATATATATATATAGTAGTGATCAAGATATAACTAATCTTAAGTGTATAACTAGAGAACAAATCTCAGCCTCACATCTTAATGGAACAAATATTATTTATTTTAATAATACAAAATAGGCCAAGGGTATTTTTGGAAATTAAATTATCAAATTTAAATCAAATTATGCAGCCAAGTGCGACAAGAACAAGGCCGCCAGCTCCTCCGCCGACCTCCTCGGCGCCGCCTCCGAGTACGGAAAGCTCGACTCCACCCAGCTCTTTTCTGTGGTGATCGTGGATCCGATTGATTGATAATTTCTGAGGAGGAAAGAGCTCTAACCGACGCATCGATCGGCTCATCGACGGCGCAGCAGATACTGATTCCGGCTAGATCTCTCTCGTTTTCCAACAGCCCGGAGATGTACTCCGCAGCGTCCGATGCCTGAGAATCGAAGTTCGATGAGTATTCCAGCGAGAAATATCCTCCACCGGAGGAGATAATACTACTGGAAGCCTCGCCGCAGAGGAGGTCGGAGAAGCAGTCTGAGCATGACGATAGTGACATGGCGAAATCAAGCGCCGAAGACGACTCGTCATTCTCTTCGAATCATATTTTGTAGAAATTGAGCTTTGTATCGCCGGATTGGACGGTTTATCCACCGGAAAACGTAAGTGAGAGAGAGAATAGGTGAGTGAAGAAGAGAGAGTAAGAGAGGGAAACACTGTAGGTTTTGGTCAGTGCAGACTTGAGATTCACTAAACATGTGATGCTTTCAATATATAAATAGCTAAAAATTAACAATCACTCTTATTGTGATTTTACTTCACTTTTGTTTACAAAACACATCACTCTTATTGTGATTTTACTTCACTCTTGTTTACAAAACACATCACTCTTATTCTGATTTTACTTCACTCTTGTTTACAAAAACATCACTCTTATTCTGATTTTACTTCACTCTTGTTTACAAAACACATCACTCTTATTCTGATTTTACTTCACTCATTGTTTACAAAACACATCACTCTTATTGTGATTTTACTTCACTCTTATTTACAAAACACATCACTCTTATTGTGATTTTACTTCACTCTTATTTACAAAACACTTCACTCTTATTGTGATTTTGCTTCACTCGTGTTTACAAAACACATCACTCTTATTCTGATTTTGCTTCACTCTTGTTCACAAAACACATCACTCTTATTCTGATTTTACTTCACTCTTGTTCACAAAACACGTCACTCTTATTCTGATTTTACTTCACTCTTGTTTACAAAACACGTCACTCTTATTCTGATTTTACTTCACTCTTGTTTACAAAACACCTCACTCTTATTCTGATTTTACTTCACTCTTGTTTACAAAACACCTCACTCTTATTCTGATTTTACTTCACTCTTGTTTACAAAACACATCACTCTTATTCTGATTTTACTTCACTCTTGTTTACAAAACACATCACTCTTATTCTGATTTTACTTCACTCTTGTTTACAAAACACATCACTCTTATTCTGATTTTACTTCACTCTTGTTTACAAAACACGTCACTCTTATTCTGATTTTACTTCATTCTTGTTTACAAATACGTCACTCTTATTCTGATTTTACTTCACTCTTGTTTACAAAACACGTCACTCTTATTCTGATTTTACTTCACTCTTGTTTACAAAACACATCACTCTTATTCTGATTTTACTTCACTCTTGTTTACAAAACACATCAATCTTATTTTGATTTTACTTCACTCTATTTTACAAAACACATCACTCTTATTCTGATTTTACTTCACTTTTGTTTACAAAACACATCACTCTTATTCTGATTTTACTTCACTCTTGTTTACAAAACACATCAATCTTATTCTGATTTTACTTCACTCATGTTTACAAAACACATCACTCTTATTCTGATTTTACTTCACTCTTGTTTACAAAACACATCACTCTTATTCTGATTTTACTTCACTCTATTTTACAAAACACATCACTCTTATTCTGATTTTACTTCACTCTTGTTCACAAAACACATCACTCTTATTCTGATTTTACTTCACTCTTGTTTACAAAACACATCACTCTTATTCTGATTTTACTTCACTCTTGTTTACAAAACACATCACTCTTATTCTGATTTTACTTCACTCTTGGTTGCAAAACACAAAGAACAACACATAAATATGAAGTGATCTAATTCCAAACTCAAGCACCATCAAGATTCAAGAAATCAAATTCTCATAATAATAGTGATCAAAAATAAATCCCAGTGCAGCAAACACAAAATTGAAGCAAATTAAGTGCATTATTTAGCAACAATTATCCAAAACTGAAACTCTAATCATCAAAAATCAATGATTTTTGTGAGCATGGAAGTAGAATATGACAGCAGCAGCAGTGGCAATGGCTGTGACCATCCACCTCCTTCCACCGCCGATCTCCCTAATCACCATCTCATTCTCATCAAAGCACCTCTGCATTTCCTCCTCCGCCAAATCTTCCGATTCTAATTTCTCCACAATCCTTTCCAAAACCTGGATTCGCTCATCTCTAGCATCCAATTCCATCATCAGCGACGCCTTTTTCCTCAAATTCAGTGTCCGATTCCTGCAGAACATGACGGCGACGGCGACGAGAAGGTTGAATCGAGCGAATTTTGCAGAGAGAAGAGAAGGTTGAATCGCGCGACGGGGTTGAATCTCCTGCCGCCGCTGCGACGACGGCGGGTACAAAGCGGCGATGAAGATGGAGAAGAGGAGAAGAGGAGATGAATTCAATTTGTCGACGTAACCTATTTTTGGCTATGCAATGACCATTATACCCCTGCCTTGTTATTATGGAGTAAATTTGTGATTGAGGGAACTAATTTCTCCTTAAATTCGAAAATTACATGTATTAATAATAGCCATTGATTTTCTTGATCTTGTGGTTGTGATTTGTTCTCTAGTTATAGGTTTAAGGGGCTCTTGCCCTAGATCACTACTCTATATATATATATATATATATATATATATATATATATATATATATATAGGATTGTGATCAAGATAGAACCATTCTTAAACGTAGAACCATTCTTAAACGTAGAACAAATGCCAAACGGAGGTCGTTAGATCTTTTAATCCAATGGTGTTGATTTGCACAACAACTTCCCATTACAACCAAAACTATTATTAATGGGTGAATGCAGATAAGTGAAAAAATAAAGCATACATGGACTCTTCTTCGTTTCATTCATTCTTCCATCAACATGTGATTTTTTTCACGTGTTGAGTCCGGAATGTCTTGAAAACATAGTCTAATATGTATGATTTTTAATCTTGACCGTCATTTTTTCCCCATCCAATGAATAAAATATGTAGAGTTCTAGGTTCTACACTTAAGAATGGTTCTATCTTTAACGCAACCCTATATATATATATATATATATATATATATATATATAGAGAGAGAGTTGTGATCAATGTCGAACCCTTTTTAACGACCGAACTAGAGACCAAATCTCATCCATCCATTAATCACATCTAATGGTTATTAATAATTTCTTATGTTTTTATTCAATTAAATTGGTAAAGGGTAGTTTAGGAAGGTGCGCTCTTCTTCCCTTTCCAAATCCAACCAACTTCTCTCTCATCGTCCCTGCCACCATTTCCTCTTCTCTATCTCTCCCTCATCGGTGCTTCTACAACCACCGCTCCCTCCAGCCATGTCTCATCGGCATGCACTGGCGCTCCTTCCGCCATGTCTCATCGGCGTTCCTTCCGCACTGCCTCGTCGCCCATGCCGTCTGCCTTGCAACTCCACCGGTCTGCTTCAACTGCGCCGTGAAGAGTAAGTGGAAGCATCGCAGTAGATGTTAAAATATGGGTTGAGGCATTTTAGGCCGACTCCGAACGGATATGTCGACTCCGATCTCTACATTTCTCTCTTCCCAAATCCAATCCACTTCTCTCGATCTCTACGTTTCTCTCTCACCTATCCCCGGCGCAACCACCTCCATCGTGCAGTCTCCCCCGCCCCACCGCATCGGAGTTGAGGAAGAAACACCACTCTGCGGAGTGGATCTTCGATCTGGTGGAGATGGAGAAGCTCTCCGACTACACATGGAAAGAGGCATATAACGTCGTGGAACAAGCTGATGGCAGAGCAGAACAGATTCATGGAACGGATTCACGGCAGTTTCTCGCTGCATCGCGCATCTATGGGGCATGAACGAGGATGTGGTGCAGACAGCGTACGATATGAATATGATGACGTCGGCGTAATGGGTGGTGGTGATGGGGAGGATGGTAGATAACATAAGAAGATAATTGAAGAGGTTATGAGAATGGGCTGGAGGGGATGCTGGACGAGTTGCCGTCAGTGGCTGAGAACAGGAAGAAGCTGCAAAGCAGCGTCACCTTCTTCAGTTGTTGCGATTGATTGGAGGCATTTCTGAGTGGAAAAGAAAGTCTGGAAATCGTCATTATTTAGATTTATATATTACTTCAAACACTTAGGCTATAACTTCATTCAGTTGGGTTATTACTTCATTCACCTGGGTTATTACTTCATTTGACTAGGTTATTACTTCGTTTTCTGTTCTATTACTTCATTCAAATAGCGCCAAGGGTTGAAGTAGTCAGAAAGTTTCACGACTTGAGAAAGAAATAAAGAATATGTCCAAGCCTGACTGTAAATGTGTCAAATGTGGCGAGGTTGGTCGGCTTGATTCAAGGAATTGCGACAAGATATGGAAGAAGAAGAAGAAGAATAAGAGGAAGAACCGATGAGCTTATTTCCTTATAGTAAATTATTCATTCCAATAGGTTTTGTACTTCATTAATGTAGTTATTTACTTCATTCCAGTAGTTTATTACTTCACTACAGTTTGAATTTGAATTTATTTAAATTTTTGGCACACATTAAATCAAATAGACTATATGAAGTGTTTTATTAATGAAGTATTTATTCTTTATGCTAAACCTTACAACCATCTTCTTCAAATCCATCGTCATCATCTTAGTACCATTTGTTATTATCAATATCTCATTCTTGTACCTGCCTATTAATCATTCTTGTATGTTCAATGCTTCATTGTCGTAGTTTATTACTTCATTCCACTAGTTTATTACTTCATTCCAGTAATTTATTAGTGTGCGTGAACTAAAATCGTTTGAATTTTCTCCAAGATAGCCAACTATTTCCATAGTAGGAGAAAGTTGGTAAACCACACCATGCTCACTATATAAATCCCATAACCAAATACAAACTCTCAATTACAAAAAAGAAAAACACAAACTTTTCCAATACAATAAATCATCCAAAAATGACAAACCAACAAGTATAATGATAATAATAATTTTGCAACAAGTATAATTCTGCCAAATCCACTACCTTTGAGTTATATGATTGGTTGTGTTAATCTTTGTGTGTGTTTCTTCTTGTTTCGTATTGTTTAGTTGTGATGCAGATTACTGGCAAGCATGCAGTGCAAAATAAAAATACTACTTGGGAGAATTATTCAAAAAAGAAATGCATATATTGCTTGATTCGGGCTAGAGAAGCTTCGAGAACAATTTATCATCATCCGGTTTGATTTAGAAGGATTTCTAGTGGAAATCGTCGCTGTAGATTGAAGGAATTTTGGGGAGTGGAAAAGAATAGTTGGAGAACTGTGTTGTATGTATAGTTTGCGAAGAATTAATATTGTAATGAACTAAATAACGAACTTGATGAAGTTATAACCTCAAATAATGAAGTGATATGAACATAATTGTATTATATGCATAGTTTGTGAAGAATTATAATTTTAATGAACTAAATAACGCACTTGCTGGAGTAATAACATCAAGTAATGAAGTAATATGAATTGAACCGTGTTGTATGCATAGTTTGCGAAAAATTATATTTGTAATGAACTAAATAACGTACTTGATGAAGTTATAACCACATGTAATGAAGTAATTAACCACTGAAATGAAGTATCAAAACTACTGGAATAAAGTAACAAATTACAAACAAATAAATGTATCATTATATTGTCGGAAAACAAATAAATGAAGTAATAAATTACAAACTAATAGATGAAGTGATGGAACTATCTGAATTAAGTAATAGCTTGGTTAAATGAATTAATATATAATGAATGAATAATATTATAAATGAAAAGAACCAAATGACTATTAATATTGACGTATAACATATTGTACTGATAAATTGAAAAATACCAGTGCAGAACTTATTTCCAGTAGGTATTACTTCATTTTAGTAGGTGTTTACTTCATTCCAATAGGTTTATTACTTCAATCCAGTACGTAATAAATTAAAATGAATATATTTTTACTTCATTCTAGTACGTTTATACTTCATTCAAGTAAGTGTATTACTTCATTCCATCCATTACGTAATAAATTGGAAATGAACATATTTTTACTTTATTCCAGTAGGTTTATTACTTCATTTCAAAAAGTTAATACTTCATTATACTAGGTTTTTACTTCATCCAGTAGGACTCCAAATTCTTCTACAAATACTTCGTTTCTGCAGTGTCCACGGAATCCACTCTAGAGTGGTCACTCGACAGCAAGCAAGCAATGTGAGTTTTATAATTCATTCATAAATCAGAACATTATTTTATAATGCATACAATTTCACATGGTTTAGCTGTAAAGCACATTTCAATAGTTAGCGATGACAACTGACAAGATTAATTGAATGAACTGATTTTCAATAGATTTACAACATGTATAACCTGCATGTACCTGTGTGTATTTATATTTGTGCTTTTAATTTTTAACATGCCAAAATATTTGTGCCACATGAGGCTCTTTCACCTTCCCTTGTAAAAACTGATGAAGTTATGGTATTGGGTTGTAGATGAGGCTTCCAGTTGCAGCAGTGGCTCGGATGGTAATGCTAGGCAGTTTCGGCAGAGCTTTTGGTATTAGATTTGTGATAGATAGAGAAGAGTGCTTCTCTCACAAGGTAGAGTATGGAAACACCGTACAGTTCTCCTTTGTGGTGATAAGATCTGAGCAGCAATGAACACGGTGAGCAGATGCAGCACAAAGGAGATGACGACAACGTAGCTTCGAGTGGAAATAGGCAGAGGTGGAGCCAGACAACTCCGAGCGCAAACCGATGGTGGCTGGTACGATGCATCTGCGACTATGGTGAGGTGACGGCGCTGAAAGGGCGTGACAGCCGTGAGAGTGACGGCAGCACATGCCGTCTCACGCCGGCGACGGCAGCGGTACCGCGAAGGAGGGCCAAATGCGTTGAGGACGACGAGTTCTAGGGATTTCAATTTTGTTTAGAGAGAGAGAGATGGATGGATGAGAGATTTATACGGTGGAAATAAGAGAATATGAGATGGGGTAGGAGATGAGCTCATGTATGTTTTGACCGAAATACCCCTGCATTGAAGTAAATTGTCTACCTAATGAAGGAGCGAAATTAATATAACATGGTCTAATCTCATCCATTAAACCCTAGATCTAAGGGCCCTAATTTGGTCTCTAGTTCGGTCTTTAAGAGTGGATTTGTGAATAATGAGAATATATATATATATATATATATATATATATATAAATTGTTTATTATAACTCCATATATGAAAACGATTTAACTATGGAACGTTTAAAAATGAAAAAATGACTGAAACTATAGTTGAATAGAGGGAGGGCATGACTTAGAACAAGAGTTGCCGATCTCAAACAGAAATATAACACCAATTCATGCAACCAAAATCAATAAATTTATTATTGAGTTGCAATTTTATTATTCAAGTTTAAAATTTTGAAACATCCACAAGATAAATGTAGCACAAAAACTAGTATATATGTCGACCTTATTAAATCCAAGATATCATGATTCCCAATAAAGCAGGTTTTGAACATACTATAGTGAAAAATGGCATATTTCTTAAGATAAAGAACCAATGCATAAGATAAAACTTGAAGCAACCAAAAGCAAACCATAATATCTACTACAGAGCAAGGCAAAATCTAAAACGTCTTAACAACCGATCCTACAACCAACCCAACAAAAATGAAGCAATCACAACCACACAAGGAGAGCGATAAGCAAGTGAAAAAGCGAGCTACTGTTAAGCCCAGAGTGGCTTTGCCCGGAACAACAACCCAAGAAATTGAAAACAGGTAACATTACCCGGATATCATGCGTTTAATAAATATACATTTGCACCGGGATGAGGATACTGCCTTATTAAGGGACAAAGTCGATATCCTTGAAGTACTCGTGCGCAAGAGCAGTTCTGGCGGTGATTCTTTTGCTAGGATCCAAGCAGAGCATTTTCTGCAAGAGAGAAACAATGCATGAGTTGTCTTAACATCAATTATCTTTTCTTTGTTTGTAAAACATGCATGCTGCTAGTCCTCGTGGACGTAAAATCGGGATGCCTGTCTCGTACGTAATCTAGGTGAAAATTAAATTCAAAATGAAAAATGAATGTACAAGAATTCATGCCGGTGATATCTAAAGGCAAACCACTAGCATATTGCAAAACAAATTTAAGGTAGAAACTAAAAAGGAAGGATGGAGTGATGTAATCTTTATTTAAAGTTCTAATACTATATGAAGAAATAAGAAAGTTTACATTAATATCATTCTACGCAACTCAACGAGAAATGCAGAACTTCTTTACAAGAATCATCCTAAACTCTAGATGACTCAAGAAACATCTTCAACGGAAATGAACTTACACGAAGGAGGTCAAGACCAGATGAATCAAGATTTGGTACGACAGTTGCCAGATCCTGCAAATAGAGATATCCTTGAATATATTGATAGTTTGGGAGAAAGACACTGAAAAGGTAAAATATGCAAACAATATACCTTGGATGGCCACTTTGGAAATGATGATTTAAAATCAGGTAGGGATGTTACTCCAGGCCATGTGTCTTCAGTTGGGGTACCCATGACCCTTCATTATGTTAACACATAATAAATAGGCAACTCTGGTATGAATCTTAATTATAAAAATGAAAGGCGGAACAAAAAAGGAAAATTTGATGATTGTGAAAAATAATTTGTTGTTTTAGATGTATCACCTAAAAATTTTGAAGAGTTCGTCAATTTCAGAGTCTCCAGGAAACAATGCATGCTTGTTTACCATCTCTGCAAATATACAGCCTACGGACCACACATCAACGGGAGTAGAATAGTGCCGCGAACCAAGGAGTATCTCTGGAGCTCTATACCATAAAGTCACAACCTGCAAAAGAGATTGATGGTTGAGGGAAAGAAAAGGATAAGAGATCCTTTCTCGAGTCGGTTATAAGATGGTCGTATAATGCAAAACTTCTAGACCAGTTTTGTTAGAGATATCCACAGCCAGTGACTTTGGAAAGGAATAAGGTCATTACAGGACCATAGATAGAATAGGAGGCAGTTTGCAAAGGTCTGGTTTGTCTTGTAGTCATGTTTTAGAAGATCAGGTTTTTCTTGTAGTCATGTTTTAGAAAATCGGAAAAAATTCTCACAAGTCACAAATAGACTACACAATCAAGGCTGCTAGAGTAGAAGTTATTATTCAGGTAGAAAACCCTGCAACTATAGTATCAGGTTGTGAAGCATTTACCTCATGTGTAAATGTCCTAACAGGAATACCAAATGCTCTGGCCAGTCCGAAGTCTGCAAGTTTCAGTGCATTGGTCCGACGATCTATTAGTAAGTTTTGAGGTTTCAAGTCTCGATGAAGCACACGATGAGAATGACAATAGGCAAGTCCACATAGTATTTGGTACAGAAACGCCTGTAAGAGTAAGGGTGAAGTCCACTTAGTGATTACAACTTACAGGAAAAGTATTCACGAAACTGTAAGAATTATTATAATTTATGAATAAACACACATATTGTTATTTCTTTCTAAATCTCTATGTGATAAATTTCTCCTCCAGATGCTTGCATGGTTCGAAATTCAACTTTTAGATCTAGCAGTCTTCCATAGATAAAAGATAAGGCAGATTGAAGTCACTCACTTTTATCAGACGAGGATCCTGTGAGAACTCTGGACAAGAATCCATGTGTTTCTTCAAATCCAAGTCCAGGTATTCAAAAACCAAATACAAACGCTTCTCACTGTGAACCACATCATGCAATCTGCAACCAAGCATTCGAGGAAGTTTAATGCATGACTTTTGGTAATCAGAGATAGCTACATTGTATAATGAAGACATATCAATAAGATCATCTAAAGAACAATATCATATAGTAGATGAAATAGAACTTTCAATAAGGTTTTCTAAACAAGATAATGGCATATATGTGTGCATCTAGTTTCCTAGTGTCACATTTTCTTCTTTGCAATATTCTTTTGTGACACTAATTTGCTAAGAAGATAAACCATTTGTGTTTTAATCACACCTTACGATATTTCCGTGCTGCATCTCTTTCAAAAGAGAAATCTCTCTGATGGCAGTGCTTGGCACCCCCTCATCCTCTTGCTCCAGCCTGATTTTCTTCAGAGCAATGGTTTCATTAGTTACACGATCACGGGCTTTGTATACCACTCCGTATGTTCCCTCGCCAATCTTCTCCACTTTTTCATACTGCGCCGTTAATCATAAAATATCAGAACTCATTACACACACTACATTATTACACAGAAATTAGGGAGAACGATATTTACCTGCTCCATCTGTCACCGTTAATTTGACCCACAGTCAGTCGCCGAAAATGTAAGGAAGGACAAAAAGAAATGTCAGGACATTAAGCACTGTATCTACAAATTCTATTTGTTCCACAAAGTTTAGTAAATAGGAGTATCATACAATTCTTAGGAAAACATTGATGAAAGCACTATGGTAAACTACATTCAACTCTTCAAAAAATTTAACTAGATCTGTGATCTAAATCAATTGACAAACAGCAATCACACATACACCATCGTGAAACAAATTCCATATCCAATGTAGACATCCAGAATACAATGCCAGCAAAAAAACAAACAGATACGGCATCGACGCACGCCACAAGTGAAATTCCGGCATAGAAACTACCGAAATAGCACAAAAATGAGTAAAATCAACATGCATTCTCCCCGTTTCGAGAAATTGACACAAAAATTAGAGTAACTGCACAAATCAACCGCAAATCAATACGCAATTCAGTAAACAACAACCGATTGGTATGAATCACCGTCGCATCCACCGATTCTCCGGTTAAGATACACAGACAAGATCAATCAGAACTAATCAGTCAAAAAGCAAGTCAATAAAAAAATATATAAAAAACACAGGAGCATTAAAAAAATCATATGATGACAAAAAAACACAGTTAACTGAGTTGCATTTTGATTAAATGCAAATGATGCAAAATCAAGCAGAAAAAAACTAGAGAAATGATGGCGCTTGTACATACCAGAGATCGATGAATTGCGGAGAGAGAGAAGAGTAAAAAAAAAAAGGAGGGAATGGGTTGAGTTAGTTTAGCGCAAAGCAGTTTCACCGAAAGAGAGCATTCATATCGCATAGGGTTGGTCTTTATTTATTCATCTTTTCTCCATTTTACAGTTCATCCATTGGTTGAACGATTTGACCACAGGTAAGTCAAGTCACTTTCTTTGCTTTTCCTTTTTTTCATTTCTATCAATTTTATATATTTAAAATTTATTTATAAATATTTTAATAATTTTAAATAAAAAGATTAATTTTGAAAATTTGAATACGTATCTGTATAACATTAATTAGATGTACGCATAATTATTTGAAAATCAGACTGAAGATCATGCATAGATCATCATAACTTTCAAATTAAGCTTTTTTATTGTTCTCTTAATATAAATATTTCATTTTTTAACAAAATATATTCTCATTTTTTCTGTTTTTGTTTCCCATCAAAATTAGTGACTGTTATTTTTATTTATATCAATATGTTTTTATATTCTAGTCTTAGTTTGTTTTCACTTTACCGTATAGAGACAATGTGTGCTTAAAATATGATGTGATGTTAATTATGCTGACAAATAAAAGAAAATTAAATATAATAATATTTTCTATTATTATAAAAGATAATTGAAGTCTGAACCACTTTTTATATCATCAATTAATTTTAAAATTTAAGTAGATGAATTATTATGGTATCGAAATTGATATCCGATTAAATAGCATTCTTCATGTCCCATAATAAAATAGTAGATATTTGGAACAACACAAATTTTAATGTATAATTAGTAAAGTAAGAAAAAATTAATTATATTATTACTAGTGAAGAATGAGACTCCTCTAATTAAAAAGAAAAAATATTTTTATGAGACTATATTTGAACTTTAAATTTGAGCGAATTCAATAAATTTGAGCAAATTGGTAGAGGGTTAGTCCAATTATATAAAAAGGCCAAAGTTCACCTTGAAAAGTTTGGACAAAGATTCAATGAATAATCAATAACAGGCCTGCGCAAGGCCCATTACAAGTAATTGGTGGCCAAGGTTCTTAATAGTTATTTCCATAATTAACAATAGTGAGTTATTTTTCGTATGGAATCATATTTGAATCCTAATTTTACAAAATAAATACCAACTGAGGTGGGCTTTGGCTTTGTCGTTAAAAATGAGAATTCATTCATTATGAGGTGCCATACTATTGGTAGAAAAATACATATTCATTGTCCGGTTAATATTATTTATTTGTTCATTTCTTCATTTTATATATTTAGTTTGATTCTAATATACTAAAAATGATATTGACATTTTAAGGTATTATTAAGACTGCCTGTTGTCCGAAGGAAACTAAAACTGCCGTTGTCCGTCTTCCTAAATACTTAATACTCCCTCCGTCCCCTACTGATTGTCTGCTTTGATTTGAGCATGGATTTTAAGAAATGTAGAGGAAAGTGGATTGAAAAAGTTAGTAGAATATGTGTCCCACTTTTATATACTATTAGTTTTATAATAAAATGCGACTAGAATGACTTAATGAGTTGGTTGAATGTGTGGCTTACTTACCATTTATGGTAAAAAGTGAAAATGTACAATTGATAGGGAACGAGCGAAAATGACAAAAGTAGACAATTAATGGAGGACGGTGGGAATAAAGATTTTGTTTAAACCCAAATATGCCTTAAAAGTGAAAAATAGTGGAGTAATGTATAATGTGTTAGGGTTTGTATACTAGAAATCACTTTTCGAGTGATTGAATACTATAAAACTCTAATTATTATTTTTCAATGAATGCAACAGATTATTTTTGTACTAATGTTGTTATGTTTTACATTTAATGGATATTTATTGCATATTTAAATGTATAAGCGAACATAACAAAGTCTAAGTCTTTGTTTTAGTAGACCGGTTGTGGGCTGCGCTCAATTTAAGGTACGCGGTCAGTCCTGAACAAAGAAAAATATGAATTTCACAGCCTAGATAGGCCTAGACTACCTATCGTGAAAGGTTGCAATGTCAGTCCGATTATTTTTAAGTCTTATTGAAATAAGATGATGTTGGTGTGGTATAACACTGAATGGATCTAACAGCAAGACGAGTCTTTATGCTATCTACTGAAAGGCGAGGTCTTGATAATTAATTTCTTAATCAATGTACGTTAGCATTGAGCATACGATATTGAGTATCTACTACTTTGACTTACCAAAGGTGCGTGTTTTTTGTCACCCAACGATCCAGGTATATTGGGTAGTGGTGATCATTATCTGGCGGTGCTAAGATTGTTATTATGTTGAATCGTGCGCGAGGAGAGTCTCGTTTGATAACATCCACAAGAGGAGCTCGAAACAAGGTTTTATTATTCGGAACCTAGCTAGTTGGAGTTTGATTACTCTATGAATAATAAATAAGAGTTTCTTGCTAAGTCCACTCTTGGAGATTAAAATATGTTGATTAATTAAGTCCATAGCAGACATTGATTAATTAATGGATGTTTCTATCTTTAGCGCGAGAAATGAATTAAACAAATAAAAGGAAACCCGGAATACTTGTAATTTCGGATTTGGAAAGACAGTGCAATATTACTTCTGTAGTGGTTGCTTGTAATATTTCAGTATAAGCTTATATTAAATTGTGGGTTCAATTTAATTAGTAAAAAGCTAATTAGGTGAGGCCATGTCCAAATTCTTCCTTTGATCCCTGACTGGACCCAATATGTGGCTTAATATAAATAGGAGAATAAAGGAGACAGAAAACACAACTTTTCCACATCATAATTTTTGTCCCCCTCTGTTTAGAGAGAGAATCGAAAATTGCTCTCTTTCCGTGAGCAGATTTATGTCTTCGTTATTCAAGTCCTAGTACACTGGTGAGATTTGCCCACACAAATATCGGTCTACAGTCCGGGACACCAGTCAGAAGATCCGAGGTCGAGTTCTCAAGATCTTCACATGGAGAAGAAGCAAGCCATCTTCGATTCTTAAGTGAATCAACAAGGTAAATTGGCTAACTCCGTAGTATGCATATTTTAGGGATTATTTGTACTAAAGCATGTTTAAAATTCAAGTTATGAGCATGATACATGTGATAATTACGCGAATAGAATTTGTATAAATAATCTGCTAAATAGATCAGTTTTATGTGATCCGTTAGAACGCACGCTTCGGCTACCAACCCCTTCATATACTAAATTAAATTAAAAGTATCGTTTAATAATCTTCAGTTCATATCATTTACGTAACAATTTTACAAAACGGATTCCCGAATCATATATAATTACAACATGATGATCATGTAAACCACTTTTCACATCGGGTAATATTCAAAGAATCACATATAACTTTATCTACACTTATATTTTTCTCAATTAATCTCATATTGCCTTAAAAATTATTATATAGTAGTGAAATTAGATCCTCCAACGTCAAAATCCTCTGATCGCCAGCCTTAAATGTCATCGCAAATATCTTTAATTACCAGCCTTAAATGTATAAACTTTCCAATTTTAAAACAGTTAAACAATACATTACCTTTACGCATCATTTTATTTACAACTTATATCATTACACTACACTATTAATTATGTGGAATCTACTCTCCACTAACAATACCTACACTACCATTTATATTAATCTCTTTTACTTTACCAATTATAATTAAAAATCGTGTCAAACCAAATGTTCATATTTTTTAGGGACGGTGTGAGTATAATAAGTTGCCATGCAGCGTTACTCATAAAAGTCCGATTTGTATATATTACTATCTTCTTCCAAAAGTAGATGGTACGCGTGAGTTATGACACGTGATTTTAGGAGATACTAGTTGTTTTGTTCGTGTAGCACTAGAAATATCAACTCTAATCTCCTGTTTGATTTAACATAAGTATGCAGAGTAGGTGTACAGGTTGGTGGTTATTTGACTAAATTGTCATTCAAGTAATTTAGGCATTTTCGTCCGAAAAGTGACTCAAAAAAACCGCATTCGTAATTATATTAAACGTTAAGGTTATCTGACATTATTATTTTTTTGTTAGGGATATATAATGTCACAATCCAAAATGTTAGGTTCATGAGGCAGTTCACTCTTTTATTTAATAATAGTACTATTTATTTGTTGAGCTATTATCCCAGTTTGTAGAGGTGAACTTGTAGCAGCTATATTTTAGTTAGGTTAAAATCATTATGAGTATACAATTTTGAATTTCCAACAATGTTTTTGGCATCCGATCCAACTATGTTTTTGGTATCTGATCTAAGAGATGATATGAATTAAGCTCACAAGCCAACATTCTTGTATAAGTATTATGTCTTTTTATACTTGTGTGTACACACATATATGCAAGCCCGGGTGCTATCGTGCTAGTGTCAATGGCGGATCCAGGAACAAATTATCGTGGGGTCGAACAAGATAGTAAATATTTATTTAAAATAATTGTTTAAATTAATTATTTTTATAAATATATTTTTTAATATAAATAATTCATGCGAGTATCGATATTCTTAAAACAACATACTCCACTTTCTTCGTCCCGTTATAAGCGAGACTCTTCTTTTGGATACAAAATTTAAGAAAAAGACGTTTATGGAGCTAACTGAAGAAAGAATAAAATATGATCTTAGATAAAACAAAGATGCAAATAAATAATAAAGTAAGAGAGAACAATTATGTTATATTACGTATTTTGACAAAAAAAAATGACATACACATAGCATAATTTTTCTGTAACATACCAAATTTTTAAAGATTTAAAAAATTGAAAATGAATAATAAGGTTGAAAATTTAAATTATAAAACTAAGAGTAGAAGAAATTAAGAAATATTTACTCTATATAAGTAGGTGGTTAATTTAGATAAATTGATTTTGATATACTGTAAAAAAAATATTACTACTACTACTACTTAACATTAATTGATAAGATGAGAAAATATTTTTAATGGACTTCTAAGAATTAATTCAAATAAAGAAAATATTTCAAAGCCCATTTTACAATTAGATAACATATTTAAGATATTTAATCTTTTAAACTTAGTTAAATTTATTGATGCCGGTTTATTCTATTTCACGAGTGAATATAGGGATGAGAAAACAATAATGACATCGCCAATACCATTCCTCTTTCTCTTCGAAAACAAAAACCGCGGAAGGACTCTTCCCCTCCAACTCCTTCGTTCTCGACGACAGTCTACCTATCCGGCTGCCTCACTTCCTTCCTTTCTCTCTGATCAGTCTCCTCATCATCTCACACAGCGTGAGGACGTGAGGTGGGGGCGGAGACGTGAACGCCGTAGGGTCGGAGGCTGAAGAAAGTAGCTTTCCGGTGCACTCCGTGGCAGGTGGTGGGGTCGGCCGACCCCGCCCGACCCCACCTGGATCCGCCAGTGGCTAGTGTGGAATTGAATTAAGTGGATCTTAATTTAAAAAACTTATAAGCTTTAATTTTGAGGGAGTTTATAAGATGCATCGTTTTCATTTAAGAGATTATAAACTTTAGAATTAAGGTGAAATTATTTTAGTTAAATGAAATGGATATGACTAGTTATCACATGATTGTCCATAACACAATATATAATATCGAAATAAAATATTGCAAACCGAACCGTTACTGATATTATTAATAATATGTGCGTCAATACTCAAAAGATATATTGTGCTAATTCATTTAACCGATCACATCCTTAACTTGAAATCATAAAGAATTTGTTTTGACAAGTAGACATCGATTTTGATAATAAAATACTACTATCAAAGAGAGCGTACAATATTGATATTAGGGCACAACCTAACAAGAACAATTTTATTAGCATTAAATGTAATAAAAAGTGGATTTGGGCACAATATCCCTTTTATAAAATTTAATGATATTATTATTATTATTATTATTATTATTATTATTATTATTATTATTATTCACGTACATTTTTATTCATTCAGCAAGTGTATCGACAGCCACAAACTTGTCTTATCCTATTACAACGTCCTGTGCCAGTTAATCCACGTTGCCTCCTACAATCCATTTGACATTTATATTCATTACACAGTTCTCCATTTGAAGGGAGTTCTTCATCACATCTACTTTTACCTTTCATATTTTGGCTTTCTGCACAAATAACTGCATAATATATTTTTGTCAAAAAAAAAAAAAATTCAAAACATATTTCTAAAATATAAAATGATTTGAAATTTAAAGAAAAAAGGTACATATGGTGTGAGATTGAGATTGAAAAGTATTACATGAACAGACAACAAGCATAAGGAGAAGAGCTGCGGGAATTGAACGCTTCATTTCTGATTTCATTTGTTGTGATATGAAGTATTGGAAATAATATGAATGTGGAAACTAAAACCATTTTGTTCTATATATATAGGGTAGAGATGATCCGAAAATGAGGGACTTTTTGTTATACATTAATGAAGGTTGTTTCCGTTTCAAAAAGTAAATGATACATTAAAGAAGTTGAAGTTACTTTGTTATAGGAGTATTTGATAAGAAAAATTGGGAAATTATTTCTTAAACATTATTATATCTTATGATGTCATCTTTTCCAAAAAGAGTGAAAATAATCCTAAAACAAGAAACTAATCATATGGTATTCCAATATGTTTCTAGATGTGATAAAGCTTGTTCGAATTAAACCGAAATTTTCTTTATATCGCTTTGTAGAATAAAATATACGAATACATATATTTCGAGAATTTTTAAATCATGTTTAGAAATTAAAAATATTATTTATAGTGAATTTAGATGTTTAATTAATTTATTTAGTATTATGTTAATAAAAATCTAAAATATATTTATATTTTAATACTTTGATGGTTATTTTATACTCCTTCCATCCCAACTTCAGAGTCATAATTAGTTAGGGCACGAGTTTTAAGAAACGTAAAGAAAAATGGGTTGAATAAGCTAGTGGATATGAGTCCCACTTATATATATTACTTTTATAATAGAATGTGAGTAGAATAAGTTGGTGGAATGTGGAACGTACTTAACATTTATGGTAAAAGTGAAATAGGACTCTTAAGTTGGAACGAACGGAAATGGCAAAATAAGACTCTTAAGTTTGGACGGAGAGAATATTTATTTATATTATAAAAATTATCAATAAAGTTTTGAATTAGGTGTCAAATAGACGGAACAATAGACAATAGTTGCATCTGTGTCCAACCCTCCGGATTTTGGGCTAGCCTTACACGAGTTGTAATTTTATCAAGCCATAAATTTCCAATCCTAACCATATAAATGTAATGGTCTATTCGGGTCAATCCACAAGTTGTGGACTGTAATGGCATCCCTATATACGAGCATATAAGTATAATTAATTCTATTTAAAAATTAATTTGAGTTTCATAAATATTTAATACTCCACTTTAACTAAATCAATATATCTATACCATAACAAAATTGGGAGTATCTAGATACTCCATCTATTCTATATAGAAAACGATAATTTTAGAATTTTAATTCATAATTAAAATAATATTAATAGATAATTGATCTAAATATATATATATATATATATATATATAGGGTAGTGATCAAGATATAACTAATCTTAAGTGTATAACTAGAGAACAAATCTCAGCCACACATTTTAATGGAACAAATATTATTTATTTCAATAATACAAAATAGGCCAAGGGTATTTTTGGAAATTATATTATGAGATTTAAATATGAAATTATGCAGTTTCAATTTCCAAATCTAGTTGGAAATTATGGTGATTATTATCTTTATGTTTCTCTTCCCCGTCGATCGCCGCCGCACAATCACCCTTGTTCACCTCCGTGTCATTCTCCGATATCTTCTTCTCCACCACCTTCTTCAGCTCCGCCGTCACGTCTGCGATGGAAAAGTACGTTTGCATCTGAAGAATCGGAATCCAATTCAACCTCCGGTGGTGAATCGCGGCGAAAGCCGATTCGTACGCCGCCCCGTCCTCCAGCTGCGTCAGGTGGCCGCAGAGCGCGTCAATAATCGCGTTCGCCGCAGCAAACTCGCTGCAAAACTTATGAGTCGGAGGCTGGATCAAGCTCGAGATGCTCCGCCAGGGAAGGAGAGGATGTTCGGAGGGGCGACCGCCAACAGAAACTCAGGAGGTTACGCCGTGGCGATGTCATTGCCTTGCTATGGAAGAGCGAGGGAAAGATGATAAAGAAGACGAAGATGATAAAGAAGAGGCAGCCGTTGCAAGTGCTTGAGTTGTATCTTGTATTTGTTGAGAGAAAAAGAAACTACAGCCTCGTCAGTTGTGGAGGTGCAATTGTTTTTTAATTGAAAAGCTTAAATATATATATTTAAGGCATCAACTTTGTTCAAGATCATATTTATCTGGCTTGGATTAGCTCATGAATTTTGTAATTATTCATTACTCTGCTGGGAAAATAATGTTTGTTCAAGCATTATTTCACTTCATTCTTAGCATAATCTTACTTCACTCTTGTTTACAAAGCACATCACTCTTAGCATGATCTTACTTCACTCTTGTTTACAAAGCACACCACTCTTAGCATGATTTTACTTCACTCTTGTTTACAAAACACATCACTCTTATTCTGATTTTACTTCACTCTTGTTTACAAAACACATCACTCTTATTCTGATTTTACTTCACTCTTGTTAACAAAACACATCACTCTTATTGTGATTTTACTTCACTCTTGTTAACAAAACACATCACTCTTATTGTGATTTTACTTCACTCTTGATTACAAAACACATCACTCTTATTGTGATTTTACTTCACTCTTGATTACAAAACACATCACTCTTATTGTGATTTTACTTCACTCTTGTTAACAAAACGCATCACTCTTATTCTGATTTTACTTCACTCTTGTTAACAAAACGCATCACTCTTATTCTGATTTTACTTCACTCTTGTTAACAAAACACATCACTCTTATTGTGATTTTACTTCACTCTTGTTTACAAAACACATCACTCTTATTGTGATTTTACTTCACTCTTGTTAACAAAACACATCACTCTTATTCTGATTTTACTTCACTCTTGTTAACAAAACACATCACTCTTATTGTGATTTTACTTCACTCTTGTTAATAAAACACATCACTCTTATTGTGATTTTACTTCACTCTTGATTACAAAACACATCACTCTTATTGTGATTTTACTTCACTCTTGATTACAAAACACATCACTCTTATTGTGATTTTACTTCACTCTTGTTAACAAAACACATCACTCTTATTCTGATTTTACTTCACTCTTGTTAACAAAACGCATCACTCTTATTCTGATTTTACTTCACTCTTGTTAACAAAACACATCACTCTTATTGTGATTTTACTTTACTCTTGTTTGCAAAACACATCACTCTTATTGTGATTTTACTTCACTCTTGTTAACAAAACACATCACTATTATTCTGATTTACTTCACTCTTGTTAACAAAACACATCACTCTTATTCTGATTTTACTTCACTCGTTTACAAAACACATCACTCTTATTCTGATTTTACTTCACTATTGTTAACAAAACACATCACTCTTATTGTGATTTTACTTTACTCTTGTTTGCAAAACACATCACTCTTATTGTGATTTTACTTCACTCTTGTTAAAAAAACACATCACTCTTATTCTGATTTTACTTCACTCTTGTTAACAAAACACATCACTCTTATTCTGATTTTACTTCACTCTTGTTTACAAGACACATCACTCTTGTTCTGATTTTACTTCACTCATGTTTACAAAACACATCACTCTTATTATGATTTTACTTCATTGTCGTTTATAAAATACATCACTCTTATTACCGAGTAGCACCGCGCAACTGGAACTCGCTTTTGCGGAACTCCATCAACATGATGACCCTCTACTTTATATTTTAGTCTACTCAAAAAGCCTAGATTTGAATATACGATCTTATCAACAATTTAAAATACACAAAAAAAGATTTCTTTATGATAAACAAAGGATAACAAAAATTAATTAAAATTTTAATTAGAAAACACGAATTCATCCAAGAAACTGCAGCATCACCTTCTTAACAAAATCAAGGAAATTTGAATTCTACAACATCGAATTCGACATCTATATCACACAAATTAAGAAGATGAAAAAGAGAAATGAATCATCAATTTCTTGCAATGAGCGATAGCTGCATTAATGGAAACCTCAATCTCCGCGGCGCTGCTGCTCCGCCGGAGAAACTGCAGCTCATGCAGACCGCTCAAATTGAACGAGGACGACGCCGTCGATGATGAAGACGAGCAATCCTCTTCGTCATTGCGCTGATCCCGTTACTCTCCTCAAGCACCGACACCACCGTCGCCACGTCGCCCAACAACGTGCTCCCCTCCACCTCCTCCGACCTTCACCTGGAGCTGAAACATGCCTTCGAGATTGTTATTATGGCCATGCAATGACCATTATACCCCCGCTTTGTTATTATGGAGTAAATTTGTGATTGGGGGAACTAATTTCTCCTTAAATTCAAAAATTAATACTAGCCCTTGATTTTTTTGATCTTGTGGCTATAATTTGTTCTCTAGTTATTTGGTTATGGGGTATTTGCCATAGATCACTACTCTATATATATATATATATATATATATATATATATATATATATATATATATATATATATATATATATATAAAATAAGGGTATCATGTGAATTACAAAAATATTGACCCCATGTCTTTAATCATGTCCTTAATCAGATAGATAAATAAATTATGTGTATATCATTTTTTAAAAAATGTCAATATTTAAATTTACAAAAATGTACTCTCTCGCCCATGTTTAAGTGTTGTAAATTGACTCACGAATTTTAGAAAATATAATAAAAAATGAATAGAAAAATAAATTAATTATATATCCTATTCTTAATTTATACATATATAAAATCCGAGTTTTGACTTTTATTGTAAATATTTATAAGTTTAGGATTGTATTGTAAAATTTAGATATTTTGATTTGCCTACCAAAAAATTAATTCAATTACTGTTACAATTCACCGATTATAAACATCATTTAAATCAATTCAGTCTCATACACTAGTTATATTTCATCGGTAGAAATAGAATAGGCGGTTACACTAATTAGAGTGATAAATGTGGCATGCAAGTTTCCTTCATAAAGGATTATAAATTTTTGGCAGTTACATATTTTTAATAATTGTGAATTAATCTCAATATTTCAATAATAAGAGATTAACTTTGTAACCGCCACATTATTACATATTATTAGTAATTGTATTAATAATAATTTAATGTAAATTTTAAAACACTATAATTTCTTTATGTTTTTTTGCCTATATATACGTGTCATTCGCTAGCTTATTACTCACTTTCTCATTACCATCACCTATAATCTATTTTATCACTGAATTTTCTGTAAAAAGAATTTGTTTTCAGTATGGTTCTTGCTTTTCATCAATAGTATCATTTCATATTTAACCACTTTGCGCATTCTTTTATGTTATTGTTATGTTATTAATATTTGTTGTTGTGTTCTTACCAGAAAGGATGGTTGGAAACCATAAAAATGGAACTAATCTCTCTTAATGATCTACAAACTACCATAACTTTATCAATCAAAGGTTGAAATCATGGAAGCATTCCCCTTGCCAAATTTGGTTTTGAAATTGGTAAGTATTTTATGAAATTTTATAGTACAAACGCAAAGTTGTGTTCGCATTGTTCACGAATAAAAATATTTCTCGAAATTGCAATATGGGGGGGTCTGTAGTTGACTTATGTCTGAAGTTCTTATCTACATATGAGAGCAAACTGGCCTGATGAGATGATGTCGATGCAGGACGATGAAAGTGTTGGAGACGATGAGCAGAGAAGATAATGGCTATTGGGGATAGATGGAGGTCGATGGGCGGTGGGCCAGAGCTACATGAGCATAAATGATTCTTGAGTCTGCTATTTTTTTTATTGATTTCTTCATTTCTTGCTTGCATTCTAATATACTCCATTTCTGGAGGATAAATACGACTTCATTTCTGGAGTATTATTTTTTATTAATGAAGTTGATTAATTTTCTATTGTTAATCAATTTTTCTATTAGTGAAATTATTTAATGTTATATGATTAATAATTAAACGGATTGATGAACCATGTAATTAATTCAAACATAAGTATAAGATTAAAAATTTAATATTATTTAAAAAATTCCATAACACAATATGGAAAGATATTTTAATTTTTCAACATTACCAAAAAATATTAATAGCATAATCAAGAGCAATTATAGTGTTTTAAAATTTACATTAAATTATTATTAATACAATTACTTAACATAATCAAGATTGCTTCATAATTAGTGTTATTGGTTTGTATTGTATTAGTGATTTAAAAACTTTATATAATTTTACTTTTGATCATAATTTATTTAATTTACATTTTCAATTTTATATGAAGAAAATTCCGTAGGTCGTGCAACGCACGAGGATGATACTAGTTTTAGAATAAAATATGAGTGAGATGAATTAATAAGAGCATCCACAATGGTGGCGAGTGGACCGGCTAGCCGATCTCCGGCGCTCGCCAGTTCGCTCGCCGAACCATTGTAACCGGCGAGCGCCATTTCGGCGAAAAATCGGCGAGCGCACGCCGATCCTCGAGCGCTGGCGATGCACTCGCCTGTCCGCTCGCCGCCATTGCAGGCTCCGCACCGACGAACGATTTTTTTTAATTTTCGAAACACTATATATACGCGTTTTGCACGTCATTTTCATTCGCACCGCTTATTTTGGGATAGCCGGGTCGAACAACGACCTCAACGTCCTCAACTCGTCACCCCTTTTCAACGAGCAGTGCCAGGGCGTCGGTCCGACCATCAGTTTTGTCGCCAACGGGACCCAGCATGATATGGGCTACTACTTAGCGGATGAGATATACCCTAGGTGGCCCGTCTTTGTGAAGACGATCAGATGCGCATCGGATGAGAGGAAGGCCTACTTTGCGGAACGCCTGGAGTCGGCGCGCAAGGACGTGGAGCGCGCATTTGGTATGCTACAGTCTCGATGGGCGGCAATTAGGGGTCCAACGCGTTTGTGGCATATCGACTGCATAGCTGATATAATGTACGTCTGTATTATCATGCACAACATGATTGTCGAAGATGAAGGTGTACGACTGACTAGTTGGGCCAACGACGATAACGAAGCCGGTCCAAGCCACGACATAGCCGCCCCCAACGTACGACATGGGGTCCCGCACGATGAAGCCGACCTCCTCCAAGCACATGCCGACATGCGCCAAACGGATGCTCATATTCGACTCCAAAAGGATTTAATTGAAGAGTTGTGGGCGCGGAGGACTGCACGACGTTAGTTTTTTTTTTATTATGTAATTTTTTTAAATGTACTTTTTTTTAAATTTAAATAAAATTATTGGATTTTCCCGTATCTGTGTTGTCAATTTAATTCCGTATTTTTATGTGATTGTCAACTTATATAATTTTGAGTGTTATTGCTAGGCTATTGCTGGGCTATTTGTTTGTCGTGATGATGTGGCATGAGGATTTTTAGTACTGATAATGTTGCAGGAGGAGTTTGTGGCTGGGCTATGACTGAGCTATTGATGGGCGAAATCAATTGTGGATGCTCTAATTAGTGAGTTCATTACCAAAAATAAGAAGAGTGATTTCAAGATAAATGGCCGAGGCCCATCAACGCAAAAGACTACCAATTCTCTCTGTAATCTTCTTAGAGTTCCTCTCCAGATTTCTCAAATTGCACCGTTGCGCCGCCGCCTGAGGTAAAATACCAATTCATTTTATCCTTGTTTTTTAAGGACCGATCAGTGAACAATCTACGATTTTATTATTGCATTCTTCAAAAAATTATTTCTTTGATCTTCGAATTTTTCGTTTTCCGTTCTATCTCGCGACATTAAATCAATAAGGTGTGATTAATAATAATTGAGTGGAGTATCGCGCTGTCGAAATTTCTGGCAATTTACACCACATAGTTGAGATGATTTAGAAACCGTTGAACGTGGATTTGATTGGTTGATCTGTTATTCAGTTGTGTAGAACTCGATTTTTTAAATCTACTTAGATTTTGATGGGGGATATAAAAAGCTCAGAATCGACATGCATTTTATCCTACATCAAAGAGGCATACTATATTTAGCAACTGCCGTTGATCAGTTTGGATTGTCATCTATACAAAATTGTAATGGGTATATTGAATTGATTTACTTTCATTTATTTTATGGCAACATTATGGATGTCGATTTGTCGAATATAAAGAAATGGGTGATCGTGTACCCAATTTACATAAATTCGAAAAAAACCCTAGCCGAGGGACGGAGAATCAATGCCAGCAAAGCATGTGAAAATCCTACATGCACCGAGGTTTATGATTGCTGTGCTCACTTGAAAATTCCCCGTGTGATTGAGGTATCTTGATATGTTTAGGCTGTTGTATTGGGATTTAAATTGGATTGGTTTCGAGATGGTTTAAATGGATTTTATTTTCACATTGGAGTGAGAAGGCATACCCTCGAGATTTTATGCAAAGAGGTAGAGTGAGTGATGTTGAAAAAGGAAGACGGGAGCTTCTACAATCCAGCTATTTCTTCGAGTAAGTAGCCCCTTCAGTATGCTGTGTGTTTGCAGCAATCTCGTGTTTTCTGTCTAATATGGATTTGGTATGGCTGTCTCTTTTAGATTTCGAGTTCATTTGTCAGTGATTAATGATAGCATGGTAGAGGTCTATGATATACTTCATTACCATTCACGGGGAATTTAGCGTGTCGCTAGCTCACTGATCATGTGTGTGCTCAGCACAGCAGGGTTGATTGTGTTCAGTTGCTTTTGAGACAGAAAACTCTTGCTGATAGTGCTTGTCTCAGGCAGACAATGAAAAGGATGCTAGACATGTTTACAGGGATTGTAATGTTTATCTAGCTCTAACGATGAATTACTTTTTTGAGGTTTATGTGGCTACCTGTTTTCATTTGGAATATGTAGTTGCGTGTTTGGAGTATTATTTTACCCATGACTGACTGGTGCTTGATTGAGTTAGTGAAATTGACAAACCAATTTTCTTCATAATCCAAAGTAGTTGCTGTGAAAATTCTTAATCAACCACAGCTATTTCAAGTTTTCAACACAATTTTAAAGCGATTTAAATGCAAAAGCAGTTTCTCCCCTTTATGAATAGATGATTGGTGTTTGTTCTTGCTCGTGTGCGTATTCAACCACTGTTGTGCGGAGTACTTGCCTTAGGTTTCCATCTAGTGGAATTTCGAATTAATGCCTCGAATTATGTTGTCAATGAGTGTGTTTATTTCTGGGTGATTGATTACTTGCATTGCTACCTTGATCTGCTCAGTCCTTGACTTGCTAAATCAGTCATTTGATGTGTTGTAGGGAAGCAACTAAAGCTTCACGTTGCCGAGCTGGTTCGCCGACATCCGGGTCGGACGAAGAAACAGGAGCCCGCCACGTCTGCTGCCGTCGGTTCTAAATATGGAAAGGGTGGAAAGAAGAAGCGGTAGGACGTGGTATGGCTGTTACGAGACATTGTTGGAGATGATCTTGTACATCTTAATGGTGGATTGTTGAAATGTGAATTTGTAGCTGCTCTAACTAAAGTAGTTGTTTATTAGTACTTTTTTTTTCTAAAAATATATAGTAATTGTTGCACTTGTACATTGCCAATATTTTGACTTTTGATATGTTTCCAAATATATTTAAATATTTTGACTTTTGATATGTTTCCAAATATATTTATGAGCGCCAACAGATTATTTTGTCTCTCATTTTACTGTCTTTCTTTTTGGCTTTCATACTGACCTAAAATACTACTCCCTGTATTATCTTGGCCATTTTAGTACCTAAAATATTGACTTTGTATTATTCATAACATATAACCAATGATTATACTTTATTATTCACATTTTGTCACAAGATGTTTTTAAGCCAACCAATTACATAAATATGCTATAAGTTTAATAATAATTGATAGTATTATTTTTTCCTTGTGTACTCAACATAGTATTTTATAGTCTTAACTCTTAAGTAATAAGGTTTGTATTAGAGTGTCCACAATGGTGGCCCTTGAAGGCCACCAAAGTTGGCCCGGTCATCATTTGTGGCTCTCTTATGGCCCTCCGCAATGGTAAATTAACAAAACTAAACAAAAACAACAAAACTAAACAAAAACAAAGATGGCCACGAAATGTGGCTCTCTAAAAAAAAATAATTTGATTGCCTTTTTAAAAGATATTTTTAATTTAAGTTCAATAAATTTTATTAGACTACAATTTATTATATTTATAATTTTAATTAAAATAAAATAATTTGGAACTCCAGATCTACCACTTCTTGGAACTGTTCATCGTCGGAATCCATAATTCAAAAGTTGAATTGAAATAAATTGGAAAGATTGGAAAGAGTGGTGTTTGAATTGGGGATTGGAAGTGTAAAATGGAGTGGAAAAAATGGAAATGGAAGTAATATTTATAAAATAATTTTCAAAAATTTAAAATATATATATATATATATATATATATATATATCGCGGTCCAGCCGCGAAACGTGGCCCGCTGCAGTGGAGGGCCGCGGCTCTCTCTCGGCCCTCAGCCGCGTCTCTTTGCTCTCTGCAGTAGGGGGCCGCGCACCGAGCCGCTGGCCGCGGCTCCCCCACTGTGGACACTCTTACTGACTTAACGCTTAAAATCAGTATTTACTGACGCTAATGTTCGGTTTGTAAAATTGTATCCCGAGATTAAATATGTAGTGTGTTTGGTTAATGAGATTCAATACCACAATTCATTCCTAGATGGATAATAATGAGATAATTAGTCATAGCTAACCTCATATAACTAAAATAATCTCACAACTCTATCCTAGTATCTTAGTACTATTTTATCTAGTAAACCGAACACTACCTAAATAAATAAACAAAGCAATTTAAAAGGGATGGGAGAAGCACAATAATAACTCAATTATTATTTGTAGAGCCCAATTCCAATTACAGTTAAGCCCAATTATTTAAAAGAAATTAGTTACAAAATCTCTTCTCTCTCGCAATTGACAAGTCACATCGGATTTCCCTCTTTCTAGTGTCATCCACAAAAACCCAGGAAACGAAGCTAAATCATAGTTCCAGCTCTTTCTTTTGTTTTTCTCGCTCTTCAATCACCGGTGCGTAATCTAAGAATGCGTTCTGTTTTAGTTCACGGCGTGTTATTTATCTTTTGCTGCATTTTTTAGAATAAATTCTCGGAGAATTAATCGGTAGACTGGAATTTCTCTGTGATACTATCAAATATGTTGGATTTCTTCACTCCACAATATTAGTGTTTAGGTTTTTCTTATGTAGTTGCTTCTTCAGCTCGTTATGTGTTTCAATATTGCTGAAAGATTTCGAGAGAAATGGATACCATACTACTTTGAATGCCATGATTTTACCGAACTGGATATGTATTACTCCCTCCGTCCCCAATTAATTGACCGGGCACTGATCGGGCACGGGTTTTAAGAAATGTAAAGCAAAGTTGGTTGAAAAAGTTAGTGGAACGTGAGATCCACTTTTTTATATTGGTTTTATAATAAAATGTGAGTGAAGTGAATTAGTGGAATGTGAGACCTACTTACCATTTATGGTAAAAATGAAGTGTGACAATTGTTGAGGGACAGACCGAAATGGAAAAGAGTGACAATTAATCGGTGACGGAGGGAGTACTTTGTTTGGGGATTCACTCAATCGATCACCAATTGAATTGTAACTCAAGTAATTTATACCATACTGTGTGTGTGTGGTGAATGGTGATTAATGAATTTTAATGGAATAGTAGCTGGATCTTTGTTGTGTAGAATTGATATTTACATATAATTCAATTATTGAATCAAGCATATATGCATTATTCTTGGGAGTTGTTAATTTGTGTTAGGGGATGTGATCAAGTTCATTTGATTCACCAGGAATAGTTTATTCGTGTGCCTTTGCCCCACGAGGTTTGATCCATGGGAACGCCGGAAACATCTAGAGAGCCTTGTCCGGATCATATCCTGGGACCTGGATGACATAGGTGGGGCATTTGGGATGGGGGCGGTTGGTGGCGCAGCCTTCCATTTCTTGAAGGGAACCTACAACTCTCCTAAAGGCGAGCGTCTGGCCGGGGGCTCTCAAGAAGTTCGCATGAACGCTCCTCGTGTTGGTGGCAGTTTCGAAGTGTGGGGTGGGCTCTTTTCCACCTTCGACTGCACAATGGTGTACATGCGGCAGGAGGAGGATCCTTGGTACTCGATCATAGCAGGTGCAGCAACGGGGGGATTCCTGCAGATGCGCCAGGGAATGGGTGCTGCCTCTCGGTCAGCATTGTTTGGCGGCTGTCTTACTTGCTTTGACTGAGGGAGCTTGAACAAGGTGATGAGTGCACCGCAGAACTTACCTCCCATGGAGGAGCCTGTTCCGATTGTGGCTGGATACCCCGGGAAAACGCCTGGTCGACCTTCAGTGAGCGTTGGTGGCTTGGGTGAGGGATCTTCTTTGTCGTCGTCATAACCATCTTCTTCTTCATGGCTTGGAGGTAAGAAGGAAGAGACGGCGCCTAGCGATGCAAGTAAGACGAAGGTGTTGGAGAGTTTTGATTCTCCAACTCCTCCATCCTTCGAGTACAAATGATGAAGGGATTTGGCAAAAGAGATACTGTATAATGTATATGCTACTAACTAGGGGTGGCAAAATGGGTAGCGGGTAATTGGTAATTTCCATCTCGATCTGATACCCGCAGGGTATCCCGCCCCGCTACCCGCACGGGTATACCCGTTAGTCCCGATAATACCCGTCTTTTAATACTTTATAGAATTTAAGAATTTTTTTGAAACATTTTCAAGAGAGATTAGAAATCACCTTATTTTGAATAGTTCATAGTTAGAAATTTTGCATCAAGAATTGAAGACTGAAGAGCAAATTAAATCACATTACAGCAAGTCACCAACAATCTCAAAATTCATCCACTTGTATAAAATTGCAATAGTAGAAGAAGACTTACTGAGTTGCATTGACGCAGCAAGTACTGACGAAAACTTAAAGCATAAATATAAAATTAATTTTATGAACTCAACTATTGGTTCGAAGCACTTTCTGCATGATTAAAGTTAGAAGCACCGGTTTCGGGTTGGGTACGGGTACCCGCAATGTCGGGTACGGGAAACCCGACACGGGTATCGAGTAATCCCGTTATATTGCAGGGCGGGCATTGGGACAACAAATTTAGCTGAAATCGGGTACGGGTACGGGTAACCCATTTCGCCACCCAACTAACAATCAAAATTGGGATTTTATTTTCATTAGCTTTCTTGGAAATGGTTTACAGTTACAACCTATAAGAATTAAAATTTCTCAAGTACTGTACAAGCGAGGATCAATCTCAATCATGCTATAGCCATGGACCTTTTTAACAGCTAGATTTCTCATTTTTGCCTTCACCATTGAGCTATCATCCCATTTACCCTCTTCTTGACATACATTAGACAACAGTGTGTAAAACCCCGAATCATCCGAATCCATCTCCAAAACGTCTTCTTTAATGCTATCCAGAAAATCCATCCGTCGATGGATCCTACACCCGTTCACCAACGCACCCCAAATGCTAGCATCTGCAGGGAAGGGCATGGAGCGAATGACCTCATACGCTCCACTAAGATCGCCACCTCGACTCAGCAGATCAACCAAAACACCGTAATGCTCAGAACTAGGCGTGATTCCAAAATCCCTAACCATTGAGTTAAAGTAAAACTTCCCCTTTTCGACATATCCAGCGTGACTGCAAGCTGAGAGAATATTCATAAAAGTGATTTCATTTGGTTTTATTCCCAATTCCACCATTCTATTAACCAACAGTATCGAATCATCAACATGGCCGTGCATTGCATAACCCCCGATCATGGAACTCCAAGACACAACACTCCACTCAGTCATGCTATCAAAAAACTCTCCGAGCCATATGAAGGTCTCCACAGCGAGCATACATGTTCACCAATGCCGTATCAACATACATATCTTTATCAACACCAAAAGTAATGAGCTTATGATGAATCCATCTCCCCTTATCAATGTAACCAAGATTCGAGCAAGCTTGAACCGCGCTCAAAAAGGTCACTTCATCCATGTCATGATACGTTGCATACATTTCATCAAAGAGAGTTAGAGCCTCATTAGAGCAACCATTTTGAGAGAACCCACACATCATAGAATTCCAAGCTACAACACTTTCTTGTTGAACGTCGCAGAATATTTTAAATGCGGAGTTTATGAACCCACATTTGGAATACATGTCAATCAAGGCATTCTCAACAAACTCATCTGGGAGGTAACTCTTGATGATAAGACAATGAATCTGACATCCCATTTCTGAGAGCTCGATCATTCCACAAGCCGACAGAGCAGGGGACAAGGAAAACGAATCTGGTAATATTCCTTGAACCAACATTCCAACAAAAAGTGATAGAGCCTTCTCTGCCTTGTGCTCCCTGACAAAACCTGATATGAGAATATTCCACAAGACCAAATGCTTATATCGAGCAGTATCAAAGACCCGACAAGCATAAGCTAAGTTGCCACAGCTAGCATACAGATCAATCACTGAGGACCTAAGAAAATCTCTATCAAGCTCAATATTATTCCTCAAAACATATCCATGAACTGATTTCCCTTCTCTAAGCCATCCTAGTCGAGAACAAGAACACACGGCATTCATGAAAGAAACATGGTTACCGTCCACTCCAGACTGCAACATTTGAACAAAAGTCCACAATGCTTCCAAATAGTATCCGTTCTGATTGTAGCACGACATCAGAGCCGTCCACTGAATAACACCTCGATGAAATTCACTGCAAAAGAACAACCTGTCAGCGCTATATAAGTCCCCGAATTTCCCATACATTGAAACCAGGGAGCTCCGCAATGCTTCATGATCACTTCCTAAATCCCTTCTCACCACAAAACTATGACATGATTTACCGAATCTCCATAATCCCAACTCACCACAAGCCTCAACTACACTTAGCATGGTCACAGAATCAATCTCCACGCCCTCACTCACCATCTCCCTAAAAATCCCCAGTCCCTCACTTGCCTCCCCATTACGTACGTGGTTAGACATAATCGAGCTCCACGACACCGAATCTCTAATCGGCATTTCATCAAACACCTTCCTTGCACTAGACAAACACCCCAATTCACCGTAAACACTCAATAGTGAGGTCTCAATCACAGGATCAGACTCACACCCTGATTTCAAGATCCTTCCATGGACCTTCTCCCCCGTTCTCAAATCATTCATACCCGAGCAAGCCCTCAAAACGGAAGGGAAAATGAAGTGGTTCAGCTTCACCCAACTATCCAGCATACGCTGATAGACATAAATAGCTTCTCGAAATAAACCGTTCCACATATTGCATTTGATCATAACTCCCCACATGAACGAATCCGGGTTAGGGAAGGAGTCGAATAGCAGCGTTGAAGGCTGCATCGAACCTGTTTGTGAATATGCCTCAATGAGTTTAGTCGACGCGAGAACATCCCTGTGGAGACCCGTCACGATTAGATGTGCGTGCAATTGTGTGAGTGATCTTAAGCTGGTGCAAGCCTTGAAAAGGGGCATGTACTGAGTCATTCTCGATTAGAGTCGAAAAAGAGAGTTGCTGGCTCATTCCAGAAAAGCCAAAAAATAACAATACGTTTGCCAATGGAAGTCAAGCATGAGAGAACACCGGCGACCGCTTTCAGCGAGGCAGCGGCGACGGCAGCGCTGTGAACCGGCGAGAAAACATGGAGAAGAAAGGAGGAGAGTTGTCTGATTTTAGAGTTGAAGCGGGAAGGATGAAGATCCGTCGTTGGTGAATCGGGCTGGAAATCGGGCTGAAGGTGTAAATGGGCTTCACTAACCAAGTCATAGTTGGGCTAATAATCTTTTTAAAAATATGCTTTCAGTATTAAAATTTCCAAATATGAGATATGCCAAATGAATTAATTGTATAAGAGAGGAAAACAGAACAAAATTTATGTCAAAAAAAGAAACAGCTCGGCTATTTTTGGGCGATCCAAAAATGAATACGACTTAATTATATTAAGATGGAGAAAGTATCTAATGACATTAGTATTTCACAATCATTTGAATGTGGTTAATTTCTAATATCACAAAATAGATAGATCAATCGCTTAAATATTTTCATCCAATTATTTTATTGATAAAAAATTTCTAACGAGAGATAGTGTTTGAGTATAAATATTTGATTGTGGTTAAGTTCTAATATCATAAATTAGATAGACCAATATTTAATTGTCCTCGTCCAACTATTTGATTAGGAAAAAATTCAAATTACATTAGTGCTTGACTGAAAAACAATTTTAATGTAGTTACATTCTAATATCACAAAATAGATTAATCAATTATTGAGTTATTCTCATCTAACTTTTGATTAGTAAAATAGTTTATATGAGATTAGTGTTTGATAAGGTTATTTTGTTGCTTCCCCTTGGAAGTTTTTTTATGATCTCATATCCACATTTTAAGGTATTTTCACTGTCTGAAAGAAAGTAAATAGTCCTTTGGGTGCAAAAGATGGATGAACCAAAAAATTACAGAAGAATAAGAAAAAATAATGCAAGAATCCAAGGAAGGAACATCCACAGGTGTAAAGATAGTTTTACTCTGTCACACCTTTCATTTATTAAAAATAGAAACTTTTTAAAGTAATACTACTGTATAAGTTCTAATATAAAATTAATAAAGTAGGAGAGATAGAAAAAAAAGTGTATTATTAGAGAGTATTCTCACGTTATTAAATAGAAAGAAGTTTTTTTTTAAAAAAAATCTATTTAAAAAAAGACTTAAAAAAAAGAATTTTTATATTTAGGAAACCAGGAAATATAATATTTGCTCAAGATATACTGAGAATCAAAATTTAGCATTTATTTTCATTAGCTTTCTTGGAAATGGTTGACAGTTGCACCAATACGAATATTAAACTTGTATGGCTGAAAATGTATAAGAAAAGAATGTCATTATGCAGTATTTAATGCAGGTAATTATTAAAATATATAGTCCACTTCTTTTCTCTGGAGTTAGTTAATAAATATAGGTAGTTGGAGTACATTTAAAACTCTTTTCCTCTTTTAAAATAAGGAAATGATCAGTAAATATCATATGTGCTTTTCACATTTTCTCACCACACCTTTGACTCTGCAGTCATAAATTATAATCAAACAACAGCAGAGAAGTTAGTCAACTATTGAGCTTCCCCTTGTAAAACAAAGTGAAGTTTATAATAAGAAAGCCACCTCTTTAACTCTTGCCTTCATTCAGATTTAAACCAGCATGATTTAGTGATCTTGTATCCAAATTTATAGCAAAAGCATACTAAAAAAGCTTAGTTAATTTAGTGCAGGTTAGAAGTTTATAATGCAGGGATTTGGAGATCAGATTTTCCAAGTTGAGAGCTCTGAATCTGGTTTGGGAATTCAGACAGTTGGAAATAAGGAGTTTGATGATGATGGGAAGCCTAAGAGAACAGGTCAAAATCATTATCAAAATGAATTACATTTGCTTGCTTGCTTGAACTGTTTTCATGAAGATCTTCACATTTAAATGAATTAATGATAGTAAGAAAAAGTGGGAATAGTTTGATATGTTGCTATATCTGTTTGAGTTTATGTTGTTACTTTCTTCATTTATTGGCTTTCAGCACATTTTTTTAGATTCATATGTTTATTTAGGATAAGTGAAGATGGCTGCCTAATTTTTATGTAATGTGACATATCAGTAGATTAGATTGCAAATTTAGTAGTGTATTTATTTTCTGCTGTGTGTTAAATCTCAAAATTCAGACTGCATGCCTCAAAGTCTTCCATAAAATGCAAGAATAAAAAAGAAGTCTACTAATCCATGATGCCTGTAAATTATGAAAGATTTAAGAGTGAATTTCAAAATTGGTCCCTAAAAAATGAGGTTTGCACGTTTTAGGTCTTTGAATTTGAAAAATATATCACCGCATATCTCTTCAAAATCATTAATCACATTTCGCGTCTTTCTCAACTTATTTTTTCCCATTTTGGCTTTTGCCCCTAACTCCTCGAGAGATTATTTAATCTAAATTCATTGATATTTTAAGAATTCAAATCTCACAGTACATATTATTTTTAAATTTATAATTTATATAAATATAATATACATAGATAATACATATTACATTTTTAGAAACTATTCCTATATTTATTTACATATTTTAGGTGTATAAACAACAAATTTATACTAATAATAAGAAATTATTATTAGTAGTGTTGTTGTTGTTATTATTATATTATAATTGTTACTTTTGCTAATATATTGATATATATACACAATTAATGCAATATTTTTTATTTTTATTATTATTATTTGGACATATATATAATATACTATAATAATAGTATTATATGTAATTTTTTAATATTTTAACCAATAAATAACTTAATTTTTAGTCTATCAAAATAATATTATAAATAATTTTTAAAATTTTAGTCTGTTATACAATTTTAAAGAAATTCTGTTTTCTATATTATATAAATATTATGTACATAATATATAATATATAAATATATGTAGTAGTATTCTTTAAAAATGTAATGCTTATTTTATACTTATTATCTATTTATATGCACATTGTAATTTTATATAAATTTAATCTAAAAATAATATATAATGGTATATTTGAATTCCTAAAATATCAAAAAAGTAAGATAAAGTATGCCCTATTGGAGTTCAGGGGTAAAATGGGAAAAATAAGTGAAAAAGGACCTAATGTGTTTAAGGCTATCCACAATGGCGCCTAGCGCACCGCCTAGCCGAGCGCCGGCGCTAGGCGGTCGCTAGGCGAACCATTGCAGCTTCCGAAAACCGCCGAGCGGTTTTTCGGAATTAAAAATCGCCTAGCGCTAGGCGGTCGACGGGCGCTGGGCGATCCGCTCGGCGCCATTGCAGCGTCGGGATCGCCCAGCGCATCGCCCAGCGGTTTTTTTGTTTTTTTTTTTTAAATTTTCGAGACAGTATGGGCGCGGAGGACTGCTCGGAGTTAGTTTTTTTTTATTTATGTAATTTTGTAAAATGTACTTTTTTTTAATGTAATTTTTATTATTAATGTACTTTTTTAAAATTTTAGTACTTTTTAAAATTTATTGTACTTTTTTAATTTATTGTACTTTTTTTAAAATTAAAATAGTATTATTAATGTTTCCCGTATATGTCTCGTAAATTAAATTCCGTATATTGTGTTATTAGTGATGTGGCTATTGATGTGGCTGAGCTATTTATGATATGGCTATGCTATGGCTGGGCTATTTCTGATGTGGCAGGAGGATTTTTAGTATTGATGATGTGATAGGAGGAGTTTGTGGCTGGGCTATTGTTGGGCTATCACCACTGTGGATACCCTAATGATTTTCCAGAGACCTCGTGATATTTTTTCTAAATTCATAGACTTAAAACTTGCGAACCTCATTTTCCATTGACTAATTTTGAATTTTACTCAAAATTCAAGATTCAAAATTCAAAAAGAAGTTTGCAAATGCATAAGAGTTGAAATTACACTTTTGTGTTGTCTAAATAGGAATAACTTGGACTGTAAGTACACATATTATTACATATGCTTTATACATAACAGTTGGAATAACATACCTTTGTGATGTCGAAATAGGAAACGTTTGGACTGCAAGTGCACATATTATTACAGGAATCATAGGTTCTGGAGTTCTGTCACTAGCATGGGGTGTTGCACAGCTTGGGTGGATTATCGGCGTTGCGACTCTTGTCATCTTCTCCGGTATCACAATATACACCTCTAGCCTCCTTGCAGATTGCTATCGATCCCCACTTACCGGGAAACGCAACTATACTTACAAGGAAGTCGTCAAGAACAACCTTGGTAACGAAAACAACGATAATCACAACACTATATATAGTTTAATTCTTGTTTTATTTTGAAACTCTTCAAACTTACATTATGTTTGATGATTTTTTAGGCCGGGTGATGTATATGTTTTGTGCAACGGTTCAATATGTGAACTTAATGGGGATGGTGGTCGGATACACCATCACTGCATCGATAAGCATGGCGTAAGTATGCTTAAAAGTTCGTCTAAAATCTGTCGTGAGATGGTGTTGATCTTCATTAGACGATGTTTTAATGTTTTGGCGTGTTTCAGTGCTATCCAGAAATCGGATTGCTTTCATAGCCGAGGCCATGAGGCTTCTTGCAGTGTTTCTCACAATCCATACATGATAGGAATGGGAGTTCTTGAGATTTTCTTGTCTCAAATCCCCAACTTCCATAAGCTGTCGATGCTCTCTGTCGTTGCAGCTGTCATGTCCTTTGCTTACGCGTCTATAGGCGCTGGCCTCGCCTTTGCAAAAGTTGTTTCAGGTGATAGTTCTGTTTTCTAGTGAATGAACTAAAACTTTGATATTGATCGTTGATTAGCGCCTCATTTATTTGAAAATATTATGTTAACGGAGTTTCTTGGCACGAGCAGGGCATGGGGGAAGAACCTTGCTCACTGGTGTAGAAATCGGGGCCGGTCTAACAGCAGCTGAGAAGATTTGGAGGATGTTTAGAGCCTTTGGTGATATTGCTTTTGCTTACACTTATTCACAAATCTTGGTTGAAATTCAGGTATATTAGAAAAGGATATGTTTCATTATATCAGAGATTAAGACAACTCAACATTGAAATAAAAATGTTTGCATAATTAATTATATAGGATACACTAAAAGAAAGCCCTCCTGAAAACCAAGTGATGAAGAAGGCCAATCTTGTTGCTGTGGCAACTACTACAGCTTTCTACATGATGTGTGGCTGCTTCGGTTACGCTGCATTTGGCACCGATGCACCCGGGAATCTACTAACGGGCTTCGGATTCTACGAGCCCTTCTGGCTCGTAGACATCGCCAACGCCTGCATTGTGCTACACCTAATTGGAGCATATCAGGTACAATAATATGAAATATGATCATTCTCCTTTCTAAAATGTTTATTTTTTTTCAAAGAGGATTAATAATGGTTTTTCATTTACGCATATTTATCCCTTTTCATGTTAGGTATTTGCTCAACCGATTTACAGCGTTGTGGAGTCGTGGGCGAGGAGGAAGTGGCCGGAGTCGGAGGTGGTGACGAGAGAGTACACCATAAGCCTTGACAAAAAGCAAAGGCTTGTGATTAGCCTCAACCTTTTTAGATTGATATGGAGAAGTTTGTTTGTGATATTTGCAACGTTTATTGCGTTGTTAATGCCCTTTTTCAATGATGTATTAGCTTTGCTAGGAGCATTAGGGTATTGGCCTTTGACAGTGTATTTCCCCATAGAAATGTACATTGCCAAGAATAGGGTTGGGAGGTGGACCCGGAGGTGGCTCGGCCTCCAACTCATCAACTCAATGTGCTTTCTCGTTGCCGTGGCCGCGACCTGCGGCTCGCTACAAGGGCTCGGTAAGGCGCTCATGACCTACGAGCCTTTCAAGGTTAAGGACTAGGAAGTCCATCTTGTGAATTGTGATGGATTTTCTTAAGAACTATTGTTAGCTGAGATGGTACTTGACCAACTTTAGGTAACTTTGCTCTATCCTTAATTTTGTAATCTAGATTGGGGATAATAGTCATTTAAATAACGAAGTTTGGTCAAATTTTGATTATCCCATGATGACCTTTGAAATTAGAATATTAAATCATGAAGTTTCAATTTTTCTCCATAGTCTGATCGATTTACAAAATGTGTCTTTTAATTATGTTCAAAATGACTATTTTATTAAATAAATTTAGTATTATCCTTTAAATTATTTTATTTTCTTATTTTATTAAAATATTATTGTTTTTAACAATACTAAAAGACGATATTTTGTTCATAAATCACGATGTTCAATTTTTTCACAAAACGTCTTCGATTTTGTTGGTTGTCGACGATGATCAGAACTTTGTTGATATCCATATAGACTCTGAATATCTGTATGATTTCTTCTTTGGTGTATTGTGCTCGTAATTCGCAATCAACTATTAGAACTGAGCTTTAAAGAAGGGTGGATTGTTTACGATACTCAACTTCTCTGAGTTAGTACTTAGTTGTTCACATCCATAGTAGTTGAATTTGGGGGGATATAACAAATTGAGAGGAGTGGTAGAACTTTGAAAAAAATATGAAGAAAATTAAAACCATTTGAATAAGAAAAAGAATCTTAACTGATGACTGGGGTAGGACTGCACATGCATTGCTTCTTTTTTCATTGACTTGAGTTCTTTACTTAAACTTAAGCAAGTGGTTACAATGATCTTAACACATTAAAGTTGATTGAAACAGCGTTGGGGCAGTCCCCCATCACTTCAACAGTGGAATTCGACTTCATTTATGTGCGACTGGCCTGAAGTTGATTGTGTGTTTGGTTCAGTCACCGGTCTGACATTAGCAGAGAAGAACATTAGAGGAACAATTCCACCAAAGGTTTGTTTGCTCAAAAACATCGTTTCATTCGATATTTCTCGAAATTTCTTGTATGGAGACATACCTGTCTGCCTCAGCAACTGCTCAAAACTAGTGAGGTTGGACTTGTCCATGAAAGAACTGTCTGGGATAATCCCAGTCGAGCTGCTCAGCCATTATGGCTGCATGGAAACAGATAGGTCGGGACGATACCAACACAAATAGAAGCATTAAGGTTAGAGGTTCTTGATCTCTCTCACAATAACTTGAATGGATCGATCCCTGATGATATAATAAAGTTGTCCAGGCTCAAATTCTTGGATTTTTAGGAGAATTTTCTAAATGGGACAATCCCAACAGATTTGTTCCAATTGCGTTTGCTTGAGTATTTGTCTCTTGGTTACAATGCCCTCTCTGGGAAACTGCCAGAACAAGTGCAAGTTTACAGACTGGAAGTGCTAAATCTTACTCACAACAACCTACATGGCACAGTTCCGAAAAGTATAACTGATCTAACGAGGATACATACCTTTGATTTGTCTGATAATGAGCTATCTGGAGATGTGGAAAGTGTGGTTCATCTGAGGTCCATGACAGCAGTCCGCCTCTGCTCTAACAAATTCTCTGGGAAGGTGGGATATGAGATTGTGAATGAGTTCTTTCAAGAGAATTGCTTTGACTCTTTCAATCTATGTTCTGATAACCGGATCGAGGGTCTACCAAGTTGCACTCCAAGCTTGTGCTCTGGTAATCAAATTCGGGAATATCTGCAATGTCCATCAAAGAGCCAATTTGCAATAATGATAGCAATGGTAGTTTGTTGTGTGGTTGTAGGATTTGCAATACTTTACTACTTGGTAAGAAAATGTTGGCCTAAGAAAGGGTACGAATGGGAGACGAATGAAGAAGACGAATGGAAGATGATTATATTTGATAGGCTGAAGTTCAATAAAACAGAAATATTGTCAAGTTTGACAGATGAAAATCTCATCGGGTATGGGGGAGCAGGAAAAGTGTATCGAGTGTCCATGAACGAAGGAAGCAATCACGTTGCTGTCGAGAGTATTGTAAATCCCAGAAAATCAGACTGTGGGCTTGAGAAGGAATTCCTGGCAGAGATCAAGACACTGGGGACTATATGGCACAACAATATAGTAAAGCTTTTCTGCTATCTCTCGAGCAACGACTTGAAGCTTCTCGTGTACCAATATGTCGAGAACAAGAGCCTTCATCACTGGCTGCATGGAAAAAACAGGGAAATATCACCAGTTGGTACTAGTTCAGTCACGAAACTGGAATGGCCGATGCGGCTGCATATTGCCATTGGAGTGGCACAAGGACTTTCCTATATGCACCATGATTGTTCCACGACTATCATTCACCGGGATATCAAATCGAGGAATATACTACTGGACTCAGAATTCAATGCAAAAATAGCAGATTTCGGACTGTCAAAATTGCTTAGCAGGCACGGAGATACAGAAATAGCATCACGTATAGCAGGAACATTTGGCTACATTGCCCCCGGCATGAATTATACTTACTAACCCTCATTATCTTTAGGACAGTTTGGTAAGACAGATAACATATCTATACATTGACAAACTGCCCCGTAAGTGATTTCTTGTTTATTTATCTTCCCTACCAACTTGTAAACCATGCTCTTAATACATTGACAAAACTTGTAAACCATGTTTCGTTTATTTCTCTTCTCTACCAAACTGTCCCTTATGTGACTTCTTGTTTTAAACACATTGACAAAACTTGTGAACCATTATTCGCAGAGTATTCCTACATAACAAAAGTGAACAGAAAGACTTGTAGCTTCGGAGTGGTTTTACTCGAACTGACTACAAGAAGAGAGGCTGTTACTTATGGAGATCATATGAACCTAGCACAAAGGGCACACCTACAGTCAAGAGATACAAACGCCATTATTGAAGCACTGGATGATGAGATCAAGGACTCCACCTACTTGAACCAAATCATAACTGTTTTTCGTCTAGGGTTGTTTTGTACACTGCTAAGTCACCTTCAAATAGGCCATCCATGAAGGATTGCCAGCATATTCTACAATCTACATAATTGCAAAAATGTATCAAATCTACACATTCTTGATCTTCTAGTCCAAATAATTTCTAGCTATCTAATTGTAAAAGATTCTAGGTCATATGTATCAAATCATGCCTATACCTGAACTTGAGCATTGTTTAATGAAGCGTCAAACTTGTAGTAGTAACAGGATCAGATGAAGTATTGTGAAAATTTACCTGAAAGAAGAATTAGTTGATGATGTTGTGCCTATGAATGAATGCTTGATGTTGAAATTGAAATCCCAATTCCTCATCCATCGACATCCCAAATCAAGAGCACCAATTCAAGCACACGCGAAGAGAACTGCTGTTGATGCGATCAAATTCCATATGAATCAATGCTTGATGTTGAAATCCCAATTCCTCATCTATTGACATCCCAAAATAAGAGCATCAATTCAAGCACATGCAAAGAGTTTTGTATACTACTGGACTCAGAATTCAATGCAAAAATAGCAGATTTCGGACTGTCAAAATTGCTTAGCAGGCACGGAGATACAGAAATAGCATCACGTATAGCAGGAACATTTGGCTACATTGCCCCCGGCATGAATTATACTTACTAACCCTCATTATCTTTAGGACAGTTTGGTAAGACAGATAACATATCTATACATTGACAAACTGCCCCGTAAGTGATTTCTTGTTTATTTATCTTCCCTACCAACTTGTAAACCATGCTCTTAATACATTGACAAAACTTGTAAACCATGTTTCGTTTATTTCTCTTCTCTACCAAACTGTCCCTTATGTGACTTCTTGTTTTAAACACATTGACAAAACTTGTGAACCATTATTCGCAGAGTATTCCTACATAACAAAAGTGAACAGAAAGACTTGTAGCTTCGGAGTGGTTCTACTCGAACTGACTACAAGAAGAGAGGCTGTTACTTATGGAGATCATATGAACCTAGCACAAAGGGCACACCTACAGTCAAGAGATACAAACGCCATTATTGAAGCACTGGATGATGAGATCAAGGACTCCACCTACTTGAACCAAATCATAACTGTTTTTCGTCTAGGGTTGTTTTGTACACTGCTAAGTCACCTTCAAATAGGCCATCCATGAAGGATTGCCAGCATATTCTACAATCTACATAATTGCAAAAATGTATCAAATCTACACATTCTTGATCTTCTAGTCCAAATAATTTCTAGCTATCTAATTGTAAAAGATTCTAGGTCATATGTATCAAATCATGCCTATACCTGAACTTGAGCATTGTTTAATGAAGCGTCAAACTTGTAGTAGTAACAGGATCAGATGAAGTATTGTGAAAATTTACCTGAAAGAAGAATTAGTTGATGATGTTGTGCCTATGAATGAATGCTTGATGTTGAAATTGAAATCCCAATTCCTCATCCATCGACATCCCAAATCAAGAGCACCAATTCAAGCACACGCGAAGAGAACTGCTGTTGATGCGATCAAATTCCATATGAATCAATGCTTGATGTTGAAATCCCAATTCCTCATCTATTGACATCCCAAAATAAGAGCATCAATTCAAGCACATGCAAAGAGTTTTGTATACTACTGGACTCAGAATTCAATGCAAAAATAGCAGATTTCGGACTGTCAAAATTGCTTAGCAGGCACGGAGATACAGAAATAGCATCACGTATAGCAGGAACATTTGGCTACATTGCCCCCGGCATGAATTATACTTACTAACCCTCATTATCTTTAGGACAGTTTGGTAAGACAGATAACATATCTATACATTGACAAACTGCCCCGTAAGTGATTTCTTGTTTATTTATCTTCCCTACCAACTTGTAAACCATGCTCTTAATACATTGACAAAACTTGTAAACCATGTTTCGTTTATTTCTCTTCTCTACCAAACTGTCCCTTATGTGACTTCTTGTTTTAAACACATTGACAAAACTTGTGAACCATTATTCGCAGAGTATTCCTACATAACAAAAGTGAACAGAAAGACTTGTAGCTTCGGAGTGGTTCTACTCGAACTGACTACAAGAAGAGAGGCTGTTACTTATGGAGATCATATGAACCTAGCACAAAGGGCACACCTACAGTCAAGAGATACAAACGCCATTATTGAAGCACTGGATGATGAGATCAAGGACTCCACCTACTTGAACCAAATCATAACTGTTTTTCGTCTAGGGTTGTTTTGTACACTGCTAAGTCACCTTCAAATAGGCCATCCATGAAGGATTGCCAGCATATTCTACAATCTACATAATTGCATAAATGTATCAAATCTACACATTCTTGATCTTCTAGTCCAAATAATTTCTAGCTATCTAATTGTAAAAGATTCTAGGTCATATGTATCAAATCATGCCTATACCTGAACTTGAGCATTGTTTAATGAAGCGTCAAACTTGTAGTAGTAACAGGATCAGATGAAGTATTGTGAAAATTTACCTGAAAGAAGAATTAGTTGATGATGTTGTGCCTATGAATGAATGCTTGATGTTGAAATTGAAATCCCAATTCCTCATCCATCGACATCCCAAATCAAGAGCACCAATTCAAGCACACGCGAAGAGAACTGCTGTTGATGCGATCAAATTCCATATGAATCAATGCTTGATGTTGAAATCCCAATTCCTCATCTATTGACATCCCAAAATAAGAGCATCAATTCAAGCACATGCAAAGAGTTTTGTATACTACTGGACTCAGAATTCAATGCAAAAATAGCAGATTTCGGACTGTCAAAATTGCTTAGCAGGCACGGAGATACAGAAATAGCATCACGTATATCAGGAACATTTGGCTACATTGCCCCCGGCATGAATTATACTTACTAACCCTCATTATCTTTAGGACAGTTTGGTAAGACAGATAACATATCTATACATTGACAAACTGCCCCGTAAGTGATTTCTTGTTTATTTATCTTCCCTACCAACTTGTAAACCATGCTCTTAATACATTGACAAAACTTGTAAACCATGTTTCGTTTATTTCTCTTCTCTACCAAACTGTCCCTTATGTGACTTCTTGTTTTAAACACATTGACAAAACTTGTGAACCATTATTCGCAGAGTATTCCTACATAACAAAAGTGAACAGAAAGAGTTGTAGCTTCGGGGTGGTTCTACTCGAACTGACTACAAGAAGAGAGGCTGTTACTTATGGAGATCATATGAACCTAGCACAAAGGGCACACCTACAGTCAAGAGATACAAACGCCATTGTTGAAGCACTGGATGATGAGATCAAGGACTCCACCTACTTGAACCAAATCATAACTGTTTTTCGTCTAGGGTTGTTTTGTACACTGCTAAGTCACCTTCAAATAGGCCATCCATGAAGGATTGCCAGCATATTCTACAATCTACATAATTTCATAAATGTATCAAATCTACACATTCTTGATCTTCTAGTCCAAATAATTTCTAGCTATCTAATTGTAAAAGATTCTAGGTCATATGTATCAAATCGTGCCTATACCTGAACTTGAGCATTGTTTAATGAAGCGTCAAACTTGTAGTAGTAACAGGATCAGATGAAGTATTGTGAAAATTTACCTGAAAGAAGAATTAGTTGATGATGTTGTGCCTATGAATGAATGCTTGGTGTTGAAATTGAAATCCCAATTCCTCATCCATCGACATCCCAAATCAAGAGCACCAATTCAAGCACACGCGAAGAGAACTGCTGTTGATGCGATCAAATTCCATATGAATCAATGCTTGATGTTGAAATCCCAATTCCTCATCTATTGACATCCCAAAATAAGAGCATCAATTCAAGCACATGCAAAGAGTTTTGTATACTATTGGACTCAGAATTCAATGCAAAAATAGCAGATTTCGGATTGTCAAAATTGCTTAGCAGGCACGGAGATACAGAAATAGCATCACGTATAGCAGGAACATTTGGCTACATTGCCCCCGGCATGAATTATACTTACTAACCCTCATTATCTTTAGGACAGTTTGGTAAGACAGATAACATATCTATACATTGACAAACTGCCCCGTAAGTGATTTCTTGTTTATTTATCTTCCCTACCAACTTGTAAACCATGCTCTTAATACATTGACAAAACTTGTAAACCATGTTTCGTTTATTTCTCTTCTCTACCAAACTGTCCCTTATGTGACTTCTTGTTTTAAACACATTGACAAAACTTGTGAACCATTATTCGCAGAGTATTCCTACATAACAAAAGTGAACAGAAAGACTTGTAGCTTCGGAGTGGTTCTACTCGAACTGACTACAAGAAGAGAGGCTGTTACTTATGGAGATCATATGAACCTAGCACAAAGGGCACACCTACAGTCAAGAGATACAAACGCCATTATTGAAGCACTAGATGATGAGATCAAGGACTCCACCTACTTGAACCAAATCATAACTGTTTTTCGTCTAGGGTTGTTTTGTACACTGCTAAGTCACCTTCAAATAGGCCATCCATGAAGGATTGCCAGCATATTCTACAATCTACATAATTGCATAAATGTATCAAATCTACACATTCTTGATCTTCTAGTCCAAATAATTTCTAGCTATCTAATTGTAAAAGATTCTAGGTCATATGTATCAAATCATGCCTATACCTGAACTTGAGCATTGTTTAATGAAGCGTCAAACTTGTAGTAGTAACAGGATCAGATGAAGTATAGTGAAAATTTACCTGAAAGAAGAATTAGTTGATGATGTTGTGCCTATGAATGAATGCTTGATGTTGAAATTGAAATCCCAATTCCTCATCCATCGACATCCCAAATCAAGAGCACCAATTCAAGCACACGCGAAGAGAACTGCTGTTGATGCGATCAAATTCCATATGAATCAATGCTTGATGTTGAAATCCCAATTCCTCATCTATTGACATCCCAAAATAAGAGCATCAATTCAAGCACATGCAAAGAGTTTTGTATACTACTGGACTCAGAATTCAATGCAAAAATAGCAGATTTCGGACTGTCAAAATTGCTTAGCAGGCACGGAGATACAGAAATAGCATCACGTATAGCAGGAACATTTGGCTACATTGCCCCCGGCATGAATTATACTTACTAACCCTCATTATCTTTAGGACAGTTTGGTAAGACAGATAACATATCTATACATTGACAAACTGCCCCGTAAGTGATTTCTTGTTTATTTATCTTCCCTACCAACTTGTAAACCATGCTCTTAATACATTGACAAAACTTGTAAACCATGTTTCGTTTATTTCTCTTCTCTACCAAACTGTCCCTTATGTGACTTCTTGTTTTAAACACATTGACAAAACTTGTGAACCATTATTCGCAGAGTATTCCTACATAACAAAAGTGAACAGAAAGACTTGTAGCTTCGGGGTGGTTCTACTCGAACTGACTACAAGAAGAGAGGCTGTTACTTATGGAGATCATATGAACCTAGCACAAAGGGCACACCTACAGTCAAGAGATACAAACGCCATTGTTGAAGCACTGGATGATGAGATCAAGGACTCCACCTACTTGAACCAAATCATAACTGTTTTTCGTCTAGGGTTGTTTTGTACACTGCTAAGTCACCTTCAAATAGGCCATCCATGAAGGATTGCCAGCATATTCTACAATCTACATAATTGCATAAATGTATCAAATCTACACATTCTTGATCTTCTAGTCCAAATAATTTCTAGCTATCTAATTGTAAAAGATTCTAGGTCATATGTATCAAATCATGCCTATACCTGAACTTGAGCATTGTTTAATGAAGCGTCAAACTTGTAGTAGTAACAGGATCAGATGAAGTATTGTGAAAATTTACCTGAAAGAAGAATTAGTTGATGATGTTGTGCCTATGAATGAATGCTTGATGTTGAAATTGAAATCCCAATTCCTCATCCATCGACATCCCAAATCAAGAGCACCAATTCAAGCACACGCGAAGAGAACTGCTGTTGATGCGATCAAATTCCATATGAATCAATGCTTGATGTTGAAATCCCAATTCCTCATCTATTGACATCCCAAAATAAGAGCATCAATTCAAGCACATGCAAAGAGGTATTAAAACTCATGCCGAACTCAAAGTGTATATTCTTTGGGGACGGGAGAACTCAAAGTGTATATTCTTTGGGGACGAGAGAGTAGTATTTAAAATGAAATAGTATGAATAATTTGGGAGAGATCGGAAAATAGAATTGCGAGTAACTGGAAAGAAAATAGGCCGGCAAAAAAATAATAGGAGGGGTGGGTTAGTACTCATTCCAATGACTTTGATACCTCTGGCTCTAGTGAAAGGGATGGTATCTTATATCTATGCTCTATATCTTTATAATCAATTTATAATTTCTGCGAATATATTTTTGTTAGCATATTAATTAATCCATTTGCTCTACAAAATATCTCTCGTTCCTCTCATAACTTTAAATTTACTTTAACTCCATTGTATAAAAATAATTTGGTCAGACCTTCGAGCTGCTTTAACCAAAATAACCGAAACACTTAAAATTTGATCGCCCAAATCCCTAAATTAAATATCAAACGTTATTCTTTTGTGAGTACGAGTATTATTTAAATTCTGACTATTTTTTGTAAAAGAGGAATTATGATTATTCATTTTGTAATAAATACGGAAGTAAACGTGTGAAATGGAACTGCCCCATGCTTGAGATGGGGAACCAGTGGCTGAGACATCTCTGATCTCTCTCTCTGCTACTCATCATTTTTCATTATCAATAAATAAATATTTGATGCTTACTCTATTTCCCCTCTGTTTCTTGCTTTCAAGAACGATTTGTGCTGATGGGTTTTAGGCTAAACATCAAATGGGGCGGTCTCTCAGTTCAGTCGCCTCTCTCCACAAGTTCTTCATCCTTGCCTTCTTCATATTCTTGTGAGTCTCATCACTTCTCCAATTTAGATTTATTTTTATATATTACTATTGATTTATATTGGTTTGGTTTGTCTTATGTTTAGTGATTCTGCTTCAACAAATGTTTTTATTATTATAATTGGAAAAGATGAGCTTAGGTAGTTTATGCGACGGCTTGGGATAAATTGTTCATTTATGACATGATTAATGAGAAAAACACAAGTAATATTTCCAAGAGGATCAAGGCTATAAACTGAAATAATTTTGTTGGGTTAAGATTGATTCATAGACTAATGCACTGCATTCTAGGTTCAAGATTGTGTATGAAGAAGGCTTTACCTCTTTGTGAATTGTGATGACAAGATTGTGACATTAGCTGAACTTCTTGTTTTCGACTCGGCAAAGGGCTATTCAGGTCATAGCTTGTAGTGGTTATGACAATGGTAGGGCAGGCTGAAGCTCCCTAAACACAAAAACTGTTATATATTCATGTAGGGGTGTCGAACTATTTTGCAATAACTGCCGTCTCAGTTTAGAAGGACAGTGAAGTCCTTCCAAAATGTGTATCCCGTATCCTGTATCCTGAAAAATAGTCTGTTTTCTGAAAAATAGTCTTGTTTTCTCAAAATGTGTATCCCGTATCCTGAAAAATAGTCTGTTTTCTATCCCTTTGTCATTCAGTGAGGGTTTATCCCTGAGATTCTGATAAGCTGCTCTGCTCTCATGCTTTTGTTTCGATTCTATGCTGCAAGAAGCATTTCTTTCTTCTGTTAATGTTTATGACTCTCTGAGCTGATAAGGCTCACTTTAATCACCTCATAAAAGTAGAAGAAATGGAAAGAAACTTCAAGTGATGTCAATATTATCACTAAGTTATTATTTTTTTCCTGAAATTAAATTACTTTAGACATAACACCTGAGTAATTCTACCCTTTATAATAGTAAGAGGGAACCCGAACTACTTTGGTTTGGGTTGTTTAGAGCAGAATAAATCTGTCACTTTCTTGGGGCTGAAATGGTATCATTTTTTATGAATATGACACTTTTCACGACAGGCTTAAATCTATGCATCTAAAACTCGTTTCGCTTTCCTATTTTTCTCCCCTCTCTTTTTACTGAGGGCGTTACATGCCAGCATGCATAAACACACAATAATCATGAAGTTCTAAACTCTTCTCCTTGTCTTATAATGCAGTTAGAGGCAGGGATAATTCATATATTATGGCGAGAGTGTCTGCAGCTTCTGTCCTATATGGCGAGGCCGAAACTCAAAACGATACTTCCAAGGCACAAGCTTCCTTGTCTTCCCATCAGCTCTTGGAGAAGTATTTCTTGGAAACTAGAGAATTAAAGGTTGTTTTTTGTTTGCTTTTAGTCCTTTTTGCATAACCAAGCAATATCTTACACATGTTTTTACAGATTTGTGTCCATTGTTGTCTTTAACACTCTTTTGCTCACTTTCGTATCTATTCACTCAGGTGGGACTTGGAAAGGGCTCCGGAGATAGTAGTGTATACAGGTTACTTGATAACGACACTCAGATTTCTAGGAAAGAGGATGAGTCTGTCTCCCTTACCACCGCACGAGCAATGCAAACATCACAGTACAGATTGTTGATGAAGAATCTCGATGTGTTGGAGTACATGTTTGCTGATTCTGACGTGGTAAGGTTGGAACGAGATATTCTGGAGCAATTAGAAAGACTCGGTGCTCTAAGATTATTCAGTTCGTTTCTATCAAGGACCATAAAATCCTCAACCTCTTTTGATTTGTCTAAGGCTCCAACTGAGAATGTTGACGAGTCCAAGGTAAATGACTCTGTGGAGAATCGTACAGGGAAGGTGATTGTTCAATCTGGGAAAAAAGAACTCAGAAAATTGAGAAGAAACAGATCGTTGGAGAAGGAAAGTGCTATTTTGCAAGAATTGCCTTCAAATGATCTCCATAAAGCTAAATTTGCCCCTGCTAGAAGAAACTCGAGATCCAAAAACAAAAAGCTCAAGATTGCTAGGAACGAGGCAGAGATGTCAGGTGGAGTTAAGGTTGTTTCAATTTCTGTTTTGCAAGAAGCGCTTTCGGCTCATTTGAGAAAAAAATATTTGTCTCATAGTTAAGTTAATGTTATTATATTATAGATGGTTGCAGAATTGGAAAAGCTGAGGGTGATACTGGAAAAGGATACCGGTAAAATCCCTAGCATGAGTAGCTGGGCCGAAGCTGCCGGAGTTGAGAAGAGCGAGCTGCAACGTCAGTTGCATTATGGATGGCTTTGTAGAGACGAGCTTTTAAGAAGCACGCGCTCCTTGGTTTTGTTTATTGCAAGAAATTACTGGGGACTTGGAGTAGCATTTGAAGATCTGATTCAGGTTCCTCCTTTTCACTTTCTTCTTTATAATTTTAGGTAAATAGTCGAATCTATGGGAAACTATGCCGATGTACTTGAAAGCCAAGTGGAATCTTCGCGAACTGAGTATGGATTAATAGTTGCACAAAAGTTATCCGAAATTCTTGCTGTGGTGGCGAATATGCTCAATGATCCTACTTAGCTTGGAAGTAGAATAATTGTTCGAAGATAGATCTGCATAATTTCTTTTCTCATAGTTTGGGTATTAATGGGCCAAAGTCGATGATTGGTTGATAGATTTGAAAATAAATGTGATCGTTTGGGATAGATTTGACTATTTATCCTTATTTTTATCAGAGAACATTCGTGTATAACACAAGAAACCGAACATAAGGAAAGGTTGTCAGACTTATTTACCGATATGTAAACCATTGCTATTGAATGTGATTCTTATTGGTGATGGATTACTATCTTCTCTGTTAATGTCAAGGCATTGTTGCACCTTGAAAGTATACATATGCTATAACTACTTGTAGAATTCAATTTTTTTGTGCTTTATCTGATATGCTGATGAGAAACATATAGCGAATGCTAGGTCATGGAATTGGTTTTCATTGTCGTATCCAACTTTGACTCTGTAATCGTGTTGGTCTACAGGCAGGGAGAATAGGTGTCTTGCAAGGTGCAGAGAGATTTGATCAATCAAGAGGCTACAAATTCTCGACCTACGTCCAGTATTGGATCAGGAAATCGATGTCAACATTAGTGGCGAGACATGCTAGAGGAGTCCGTATCCCTGTATGTCCCGTTAGTTGACTACGTTTTCATCCATTCTATGTTCAGCAGAATCCATAATTTCACTTCTTTATATTTCTGTTGCAGTGCACTTTGAGCAAGGCCATAAATCAAGTACAGAAAGCAAGGAAGTCCCTTCGTACGAGCAATGGAAAGTATCCAGATGACTGTGAAATCGCCAAGTTCACTGGTCTCACCGTAGCTAAAATCGTCTCAGCTAGCAAATGCCTTAGGGTTGTGGGATCAATCAATGAAAAAATAGGGGAATCCACCAGCACTAAGTATATGGTAAGGGCCAAAGCTCGTAATCTTGGTTCGTTCATGTTTATCGCCATACATTTCATTCGTGGATGAGCCATTTTGTTACTTTTAACGGTATCGATCTAGCCAGACAAAGTTGGCTCGAAGAAAAGAACCCAATTGGCTCAGTTGACATCGATTATTGGTTCTCTGACATCTTTTCGTGGCTATCTTGCAGGAGATCATACCAGATACATCGACAATGACCCCCGAAGAAGCGGTTTTCAGACAGCATATGATCAAGGATGTGCACACACTTCTCCATGGGTTGGATTCAAGAGAAAGAGAGGTAATAATCCTAAGATTCGGACTAGGTAAGAGTCAATGCAAATCTCTGGAGGAAATAGGGAGGCGTTTCAGTGTGAGCAAAGAGTGGATAAGAAGAATAGAGAGGGCTGCTCTTACAAAGCTGAGGAATGAGGAATCTCTCAAAATTTTGGACTACTATGTATATCTTAGTAGTTAGTTCTTGTCATAAATATATGAGTTTGTTGAAGATTTATATATTTCTTGTATAAAAAGGATGATTATAGAAGAAATTATGTTTATGGTGGGTGTTTTGTTTGCTGCCATTCTAATTTAATAGAAACTCCACCACCACATAACCATTCTTAATGACAGAGGGGATTCTATGGTTTTTTGTTCTATTTCGTGTTTGAAAAGGAAAGGAATAACTATCTTCTCTTTGTTTCCACCAAGACTTGCGATCTACAAATAAAATTTATACTACTACCAAATATGGTCCAAAAACATGATAAAATGAAATTTAAGTCCCTTCTTACTTCTACTTGTATCTTCTTCCAGTGACCAAATCAGATTAAGCCAGACTGAAATCGACCAAACACAATTTTTTTAGCTATGGGCCCATTCAAAATGCAAACCTTTTCAAATTGTATATGGATCTACGTATCGGAGCCTATAGATAATGAGTTCGATACATTGTTAATTTGTTATAATGATGTTGATTTTTCAAATCTTTAATGACACATGTCACTTTCAATTCGAAAATACAATTTTTTTGGGCATTATATACACTACTCATGACACGCATTTGGTTCATTACACTATTACAACAAATTTTATTTAATTTTTTAAATTTTTTTATTACAACAAATTTTATTAAATCACAATTGCTTGCAGATTCGAAAACACTTCACATTTTTTGTATTATACACATTGCATTTAGGTCATTGTGCACATTGACAATGCGATGAAGAACATTATACCGAATGTCGTTATTAGTATATGCAAACTACATTTCATAGAAATTTCTTTCTCCGAATGTATGCAATTGAAATTTGATACTATAGTATGTGAAAAAATTATTAAAATCGAGAGAGTTAAATAAGATTTTTGTTTTTTGAATTTTTTTGAGATTTTTAAGTGTATATATAATTAATACTAATATAATACTAGTAATTGTTAGTCGGATCATCATATACTCTCAATGCCATATTCATGCGTATATGAGTGTGTTATATTGCTAACTCACCCATAAATTGCTAACTACAACTAAATGATAGACGTTAGATCCTCAAATCAAGAGTTATGATCATTCAATTCCAGATATCAAAATAGTAAAAAAAAATTCAATTAGGGTATTTATGTCAATTAACAATAAATTAGTTATAACTAACTTTTAAAAAATATCTCACAAATTTAATGCATATAACAATCTCAATTTAAATTATTTTTTCACACAACATATATCAAATTAAAGATAATTTTATAAGGATCTAGCGAGATCTCGCTTGCATATGTTTTGATGTCAAAATTTGAAAAAGTTTCTTGAATTTTCATATTTTTCATAAAATAGTAAATGTCAATATAGCTCTCATAATATGTCAACATAACACATACACCCTCAGTCCCTCAAATACTCCCTCTGTCTCATCATATGATCTCTAATTAGCTGTAGTTGGCAATTTAGGGAGAGTTAGCAATTGATCACATCCCCAAGCGTATATAATGAACACATAAAAACCTAAATCTACACTATCCATTTTTTTTGTTTAATCTTGACCTTCATTTTGATATTATATACTCTCTTCCCTATGTTCACCATTTAAAGAGTTACTTTAACTTGGCATGAGTTTTTAGAAATTGTTTAACTTTATAAAAATAAAAAGTAAATGAAGAAAATAAGTGAAATGTGGTACCCATTTTTAATAGTACTGTATTAGTTTTTATAATGGCCTGTGAATAAAAAAAATTAATGAAATATGAGGTCTGTATACCAAAAGTAAAAAAGCAGTATAGTATAATTTTTTAAATCGTAGACAACTCAAAATGACAAAATGACTCTTTAGAGTGTCCACAATAGGGAGCCGCGGGGGCTTGGCCGGGCCGCGGCTCCCTATAGCTGAGGACACGGAGGGCCGCGGCGGGGGAGGGGGGGCGACCATGGGCGCGCCAACTAGTTGGCCCTGACTCGGCTGGCGAGGGCCGCGGCGACCTATTGTGGCGGCCGAAACCCGCGGCTTTGCCCAAGTTTTAATTTAATTTTTTTTAATATTTTCGAAAAAATTTTATAAATACATTTTCACCTCACACACATTTTACACCCTAATTTTCACTCTCTATATTTTTTTATAAATTATGCGTTTTTTCTAATTATTATAGTCCGATAATTTTTATTCTAATTAAATTAAAATATACCAACAATTGAAAAAATAATTAGATTTGTAGTTGTAGCTTGTCCACTATTAGGGTGGACAAGTTTTTTTATGGCCCTGGACAAGTTTTTGTGACCCCGGACAAGTTTTTGTGGCTTGGGTTTGAGCATGGTCTTGACACCCTTACATGGTTGACAGAAGCAGTATAGTTTAGGTGGCGGTACTTTAGGTGAGAACCGATTAGATATCAACTGCTGGTGGCGGTACTTTAGGTGAGAACCGATTATTGAACCACATAAATTAATGTTCTTTCTCTGCTTAGGGCTTAAGAATCAATTGCAGGTCAAGACATTTTTACCTTTGTGTTCGTGACATTAGATTAGATATTGCATTATTAAGTCAGTGCACATTGTGTTCTGGGCCCTTTGTTTTGATGTTCTTCAATGCTCTCATTTTCTAAACTAACCTTTCCGATTGGCACCTATCATGAAAATCTGATTATTTGGGGTTTTTTCTTCTTTTATACTAGACTACATATATCATTCCTCGTTTGTACTGCAGTTTTTTTTTTGTTCCGGATTTGGGAGAGACGCATGACCCTCATGCGTCACCCGTTAATGAAACGCATGACCGTGATGCGTCTATGGGTAAGACGCATGAGGGTCATGCGTTTTTTAATTTTTTTTTATTTTAATTAAAAGACGCATGAGGGTCATGCGTCTTAGGGTAAAACGCATGACACTCATGCGTCTCTCCTACAAATATAAATTCGCTCCGTAGCTTAGTGGTAAGAATCATGTGTTGTCATTGTGGAGACCCGGGTTCGAATCCCAGCGGCCACATTGCTATTTTTTTGATTACTAGTACAAAATACTATTTAAAAATTGTAATTAGTAACAATTCAAAACGGTTACTAAATAAATTATTGGAACTTTTAATTAACATAAATATCTTAAATAATTATGTGCTAGAAATTGACATAAAATACTCCTTTTAATTAACTTTTAAATAATTATGTACTTGCAATTAATCAAAAAAATTGTAATTACTAGTACAAAATACTATTTAAAAATTGTAATTAGTAACAATTCAAAACGGTTACTAAATAAATTATTGGAACTTTTAATTAATATAAATATCTTAAATAATTATGTGCTAGAAATTGACATAAAATACTCCTTTTAATTAACTTTTAAATAATTATGTACTAGCAATTAATCAAAAAAATTGTAATTACTAGTACAAAATACTATTTAAAAATTATAATTAGTAACAATTCAAAACGGTTACTAAATAAATTATTGGAACTTTTAATTAATATAAATATCTTAAATAATTATGTGCTAGAAATTGACATAAAATACTCCTTTTAATTAACTTTTAAATAAATATGTACTAGAAATTTCCCAAAAAAATTGCAATGTGGCTGCTAGGATTCGAACCCGGGTCTCCACAATGACAACACATAATTCTTACCACTAAGCTACAGAGCGAATTTATGTTCGTAGGAGAGACGCATGAGTGTCATGCGTTTTACCCTAAGACGCATGACCCTCATGCGTCTTTCAATTAAAATAAAATAAAATAAAAAACGCATGACCCTCATGTGTCTTACCCATAGACGCATCACGGTCATGCGTTTCATTAACGGGTGACGCATGAGGGTCATGCGTCTCTCCCAAATCCGGAACAAAAAAAAACTGCAATACAAACGAGGAATGATATATGTAGTCTAGTATAAAAGAAGAAAAAACCCTGCTAGCGTCCATATTTAAGTAGGATGCTTCTGAATTCAGTTTCCTGGCTTATGCAGTGATGGGTTCCTTGGAGCACCCCTTGATAAATTTATATGTTGAAGGTGCAGATGGAGACAGCTTCATGGGGCTCCAAAAGAATAGTGCTTCTATTGATAAGTTTGTTGGTCCCAGAGGTGGTTCTGCTTGCACTATATTGTTATTTTTGCACAATTTGGATCTTCGCGAATCTGGCAATTTATCTAGTGCTGGAGGTCATGGTAGCCTTACCGGTGGTGGTGGAAGGATTCATTTTCATTGGTCAGATAGTTCTACTTGAGATGTTTATTGGCCAATAGCTACAGTAAATGGAACAATACATGCAATGTTAGTACAAACAAAACTTTTTCGTGTGATGTCTTGCTTCCAATGTTCCATGTTTTGCATTCTTTGCACTTTTATTGTTTTTTTAGTTTCTGATATTTTGTGTGAAGGAAAGAAAAATGTTTTGGTTGGTGGCCCATCTTACATGTTCTATTCTCTATTTGACTATCGTGATCTGTATGCAGTGTGCCTTAATTTTGTTTCTCCTTGCGTTAAATGTACAACTGATGTCACATTATCAGATCAGCCATACTAATTATTGTCAATTTTTATTATCTGTCAAAGTTTGGGACATAAATTGAAAATACTTTGCAAATCGCAATATAAGTAATATTATCTTTATATATGGCAAAATAGTCCAGGAAACTGCTGTCCTGGGTAAATAAAGGTGGGAATGTATTATGTACATTCTTTGGAGCAATAACACTGAAACATCTTATTATGTTTCTATATGTATATGATATATCTAGGCTGGGATCATCATGCCAGTCATTCTTTAGAGTATTAGTAATCTTCATTATTTTAATATTTGTTTGACTTGTAATACTCCATGTATTTGATATTTGAGATAAATACTCGACTTGGTATTTTATATAAATCATGATTTGTGGAAACTTGAGAATAAAGTGAGCATTATAGTCGATGTTAATAACAGATGAATTTGCTCATGACAGTGAATGAGATTTTGTGGCGATTATGCATAATGTGTGAACATTGTTAAAACTATGAATTAACTCAAGTAAATTTCAGCTTTGAACTGACCAACCCAGAACTTTGGATCTAAAATATGTCGGACAGCCTGATACGAGCATATCTGTAAATATTCCCTCTACCCTAGTATTTATTTAGTTATTGATTTGCATATCTTTCCCATATAATTAATTTCTTATTCCCTAAGTTAGGTATTAGCATTATAAATAAGGACATTGTTATTCCTTTCCATCATTCAAGAAATATCAAATTATCTTATTTTCCTTTTATCATGTTTTACTTTCTTTTGCAATTCTAAATAAAATACTACTTTTTACGCAATTTATCTTTTTCTCTTGTGCACAAAAGCACGAACCCTAGAATTCGACGCCGGATTGATCGACGGGCAAAGCTCCCGCGACGTTCGACGCGATTTCCTATCGTTGAGGAACTATATCCTTAACAAGTGGTGCTTTCATTCTCAAACTCATGGCCGAAGTCAATCTTCATTCATGGTGGGAGATATCGCAAGCATCTGAAGGCTTGCAATTGAATTCAACAGCAGCAACGTGGGAGAATATTCTCGCTAGGCTCGCCCGGCTCGAGACCCGATTGGTTGAGCATAAGCGCAGGGTGGCAGCAACGCTCCCTCCGTTGCAACCCGAACCTGATCCACCCGACCAACCCCGGTTGTACACCGCCGCACAACCACCTCACGCGCCCTACCAGCCACCGTTGCAGCCCGTATATCAACCCCCGTACCATCCGATCAGAGCGTTAGATCAACAGCCATCATATCCATATCCACAGGATTGGCGACTCCACCCACCACACCATCCCTACCAAGCCCCTCAGCCCACTTCCTGGGACCCGCCATGGCTGCGCCAGGAAACTGCGTATCAGCAACCATCGTCCTACGAGCCAGATTTGTACTCGCCACCACCACCCTCTTGTTGGGACCCGCCAAGGTTACGCACGCAGCAGGGATACTCACCATATGATCAGCCTTATCAACCGCCTCAGCGGCCACAGCTACCCCCGCAACACTCACCATCCTGCTGGTGTCCGCCGACAGCCATGCCGCTGCCCACTGCTGCTGTCCCGATCTCAACCCCTGCCAATGGGTTTGTTAAAATCCAACATTTGCCGCGTCCGTCGGAGCATGCCCAATTTCAGATTTTCGCTGAACCTATCTCCGATTCCAGTGACGTAGAGATGCCGATCATGGAAGAGGTTTGGACAGAAGAATTGCCTCCGATTGAGGTGATAGACGAGGAGGATGGCTCCATTGAGGATGGATTTGATTATTCCACCGAGAAGATTCTTGATTCTTCTACTGGTTTTTGTGGTGTTGAAAAGGCTGAGAATGAGACGAAACCCAGTCAGGATCACAAGTGCGAGGAGGAACAAGTTCAAGGGCAGTTTCAGTGCTAGATGCAACTGAATGCTTTTCCAATCAAGGTTCTTCAAGCTAAGGTTGATTTTGGTAATTCCATGAGGTGCAACGCGTCAATGGAATTATTGAGTGATTCATCACATGCTAAGAATATTGCAAATATGAATCATCGATTAACATCACTCGATGTCGATGCCCGTTTGATTCCTCCGCAAAATGACACTCTATGTTTGAGCATTCATGGACGCATTCACAAGATTTTAGAACTGAATTATCATGTCCATAAGGGTCATCCCTTTGTGATTTTTGATGGAGATGATGCAGGGAGACGCCCAACTATTCGGTGTATGTTTGACCCAGGAGGATTCCTCGACGCTCATCGTTGCTTCATGGTTCCCACCTTGAGGACAAGGTGGATTTCAACCGTGAAGGAGTTGATACGATGATTATTATTATTATTATTATTATTATTTAGTTAGTTAGTTAATTATGAATTTGCATACCTTTTCATATCTTTTGTCTTGCTCATTAAGTTAGTATCCACTATTATAAATAGTGGACATTGTTATTCATATTATTCATTCAAGAAATAAAATACTACTTTTTACGCAATTTATCTTTTTCTCTTGTGCACAAAAGCACGAACCCTAGAATTCGACGTCGGATTGATCGACGGGCAAAGCTCCCGCGACGTTCGACGCAATTTCCTATCGTTGAGGAACTATATCCTTAACACAGACCCCTTTTATTATTCTCACTAGCTCTTTATGATGTTTGGACACTGTAGGTTTGCTTTAATGCTCTAGACCAACAGGTTTTCAATTTTTACCCCCCGGATATATGCTCACTGGGGTTCTGGTATCCATGTTGAGTCCAGAATTGGTGTTCCTCCTGCTACTAGTCCATAGTTTAATGATTCCCAGATGTATATTAATTTAAATGTGTTAAAAGTATCTTCCATGTGTATTTTCACTTATGCGCATTGCATCTCTAGGCATATGGTTTCACATCTACCATCGGTTGTATGGTTTCTTATTTCCAGTAATGTTCAAATGGATGTCTTTTCCGTAGGGGTGGATTAGGTGGCGTACAAGGTCACATGGGAGAAAATGGCAGTATCAGTGGTAAAGCTTGCCCAAAAGGGCTTTATGGCATATTTTGCGAGGTAGGTCCAGCTCGATTAAGTTACTTTCTTCAAGTTTCTGTTTATCTTCTTCGATTCATTATTAGTTAAAACATTGTTGTTTCGAACACCAAGAACATCATGTTGAGAGCCGAGAACAATTAATGAATTTTTGTTGTCATTTTTTGGTTGTAAAGTGTTAAACACGGCTGAATTGAATAGTAAGGGAATTTCTTATTCACTGGATTAATTTTCATTACACATTAGGCACCACTTTATAGTATAAGGAATATACAAGGTAAATATTCTCTAATTACTCTAATTGATTGCTATCTCCTATGTACGGTAAGGTATAATCTTGAGCATATCTCTTGTGTAATTAGGAGAATATCTCGTGATCTCCTCAATCTTCTCCAACACCCCCCCTCAAGTTAAGTAACGGGATTCCCGATATTTAACTTGCATAAGACTTCCCGGAATGACTTCGAGTTTACTGCCTTGGTCAAAATATCTGCCAGCTGATCCTCAGATTTGACATAGGGCATCTCGACTATCTTTGCCTCAATATTGACTTTTATGAAGTGCCTATCCACCTCCACATGCTTAGTTCGATCGTGTTGAACTGGATTCTCTGAAATGCTTATAGCTGCCTTATTATCACAAAATAGCTTACATGTTTGGGACGAAGAGAGTCCTAGTTCCCTCATAAGCTTCCGTAGCCATAGAAGTTCTGTGAGTCCACTCTTAATCCCTCGGAACTCTGCTTCTGCACTTGAAAGGGCTACTACCTTCTGTTTCTTGCTTCTCCAAGTCACAAGATTGCCTCCCACGAAGGTAAAGTATCCTGCTGTGGACTTTCTATCATTTGGGTTGCCAGCCCAATCGGCGTCAGTGAACCCATGTATCTGTAGATGCCCATGACTCTCAAATAGAAGCCCATGTTCAACTGTTCCCTTCAAATATCTCACAATTCGCAAAACTGCCTCCCAATGCTCTTCTTGGGGAGCGTGCATAAACTGGCTTACAATCCCTACAGCATATGCAATATCTGGCCTTGTATGCGATAGGTAAATCAACTTCCCGACTAATCGCTGGTACCTGCCTCTGTCGGTCTGCTTCCCTTCTTCCTTCATCTGCAGCCCATGATTTTGGATCATTGGAGTGTCTGCTGGCTTACAATCTACCATCCCAACTTCAGCTAGCAAATCAAGCACATACTTTTTCTGATTAATGAAGATTCCCTTTTTCGATCGTAGTACTTCGATTCCCAAGAAATACTTTAACGGTCCCAAGTCTTTCATCTCGAACTCACTAAATAAATTCTTCCTTAATTCAGCCATTTCTTCTGTATCATCTCCCGTAAGAATCATGTCATCCACATATATGATCAGACACGTAATTTTATCTCCTCTCCTTTTGATGAATAGCGTGTGGTCTGAATTACTCTGCATGTATCCATACTTCTTCATTACCTCTGTGAACCTTCCGAACCAAGCTCTAGGAGACTGCTTCAGTCCATACAAAGTCTTCTGCAATTTGCATACCTCTCCTTCTTGAAACTCGTCGGTGAATCCAGGTGGAGCCTCCATGAAGACTGGTTTCGGTAATTCTCCATGTAGGAAGGCATTCGTAACATCGAATTGGTGAAGCGGCCAATCCTTGTTTGCAGCAATTGAGAACAGCACCCTTACAATGTTAATCTTTGCGACGGGTGAAAAAGTCTCCGCATAATCGACCCCATAGGTTTGGGTATATCCCTTCGCCACCAGCCTGGCTTTATATCTCTCAATCGTCCCGTCTGGTCTTCTCTTTATCGTGAACACCCATCTACACCCAACAGTCCTTACCCCTTCGGGCAACTTGTCTTTGACCCAAGTGTTGTTCCTCAATAGTGCTTTCATTTCGGTGAGCATAGCCTCCTTCCAGTGTTTGTATTTCATTGCATCCTCGGCTGATTGCGGGATCTCTTCTTCTTCATATAGAGCAGCTTCAAATGCTCTTGCCATCTTTGATAGATTTCCCTGTACAAAGTTTGCTACTCCATACCTGCTCTTTCTTTCAATCTTCTCGGGGGAGTACCTCTTCGGAGGGAATCCTCTTGTGCTCCGGGTGGTAGAATGTATCTCCCAGTGTCACTGTCTATCGTATTGATCTCTTCCGATGATTCTGCATCTACTGGGTCAGTAGAAACTGTATGAAGGATGGGTTCAGTAGTTACCTCGGATATCGGTGGAAGAGGATCGTCGGAATGTGGGTGAGATGACTCATTTTGCGGCGAGACATGCTCGGCGGTAGTGACAACTGGTTCTGTTAGATCCTCAATCGAAGAGTTTGGAAGTGGCACGACCCAACTTAGATAGTCCACGGAAGTATTTCCGGGATCACTCTCCCCCTGACTACTAAGGTGGGTATGGTAGAAGAATTCGGTTTCTAGGAAATTACAGTTCATGGTGGTGGTGACCTTTTTGGTGATCGGATCATAGCATCGATAGCCCTTCTGGTTAATACCGTACCCGACAAAGACACATTTGGTAGCGCATGGGGATAGTTTGGTTCTTTCGTGTTTGGCAATGTGGACATAGACGGTGCAACCAAAGACTCTAGGCTGAAGGTTAAGGTGTGGAGGGATTTTGGATAAGGAGGATAAAATATCTAGAGGGGTTTTTTTGTTCAGGATTTTTGTTGGTAGGCGATTCATGAGGTAGACAGATGTTGCGATTGCTTCTGGCCAAAAATATTGTGGAACTTTGGATTCAATCATTAATGCTCGGGCTATTTCTAAGATTGTCCTATTTTTCCGTTCGGCTACCCCATTTTGTTCTGGTGTGTAGGCACATGAGGTTTGGTGAACCATTCCCTTTTCTTGGAAAAATTTGGTCATTGGGCTATTAATGAATTCCCTCCCATTATCAGATCGAAGGGTTTTGATGGTGGTGTGAAATTGGGTTTGAACCATTTTAAAAAATAAAATAAACTTGTCCATAACCTCAGATTTGTGTTTCATAAAGTAGATCCACGTCATCCTAGTGCAATCATCAACAAATATCACGAAATATCGAAAACCATTCCCCCCAGCAAAAGGTGCGGGACCCCACACATCAGAATGTACTAAGGAAAACATAGATTGCACACGAGTGTTTGAGAGTTTAAATGATTGTCGGTGGCTCTTTGCCAAAACACAAGTTTCACAGAAAAAATTAGCAGGAACAGAAAGGTTCGGAAAAAGCAGTTTAAAATAACCAGGAGAAGGGTGTCCTAGTCTTCGGTGCCACAGCCAAATCTCTTGTTTCATGGATCCGTGAGCCAGCATCGCACTACCATGTTGAGCTATCTCGTCCACGTAGTAGAGTCCACATTTCTCAGTGCCACGCCCAAGTATCCTCTTCGTCCGAATATCCTGTAAAATGCAGAAGTTAGGATGCATCAGAAGGGTACAATTTAATTCCTTTGTAACATGACTGATAGACATCAAACGTTGAGATAAAGTCGGAACATATAAGCAATTTTGGAGACGAAGTGTAGGAGATATCTCAATAGTGCCAGATCCTTCAACAGTGATTAATTCCCCACTTGCGGTCTTAATATAAGTTTTAGTGACTCTACTCAAGGTAATAAAATCACTCTTATCCGGTGTCATAGTATCGGTGGCCCCACAATAAAAAATCCAACCCTTTGACATACTTGCCTCACTATTCACATGAAATGCAGCGGAAATAGTTTCTAAGGGAGCAAATGGGTTTCTTGTCACATATTCACATAAATTTGGGCTAATTTGGAAATTTTCAACAACAGGGGGATCAATTATAATTTTCGAACAATCTGAGGGACTCCTATGTAAAGAGTGGGGTCGAAAATCTAATTTTGGCGAAAACGGGGGACTCCTGTGCAAAATTCGGGGTTCCAATTTTAATTTCCTAAACTCTAGTGGGGTTAAATGTGGTTTCAAGAAATTTCTAGGGTTTGGTAATATACCAAACCCGTTACCTCTACTATCCGGCGCCGTCCCCTCTTTTTCGGCGAAATTGCCGACTCTTCGGACATTGCCGCCCCGGGTTGATGCCTCCTGGTTCACCATCTGACCTTTACCGGTTGTTCCCCCACGGTTCTCCGGTTGATTTCTCTGTATTCCGTCCTCGGTGACTCCGACGGCCATTCTCGCCTGAGGCTGTACCGTCTTCAATTTCTGTCTCTCCTCCCACCATTCGGGGTACCCCAGCCGTTTGAAACACGTCTCGTACGTGTGTTTGGGTCTCTGGCAGTGGGTGCACCACAGACCAGATTTATCGGGACGGCTCCCCGGTCGGCTGGCAGTGGCTGCTGGACGCGGTGTTCCTCCGTTTCGGTGTGGCGTCCGTTGGCTTTGGGCAGCGAATCCACTTCCGATTCCATCCCCAGATGATGTATTGGTGTTAACGCCGGCGGTCTCGGGGTTCGGGAAAGGCGACGCCGGTGGCATGATTTGACGTCGAGCCGCCTCCGTCTTCACCCACCCGTTGGCCGCCTCCACTGATGGGTAGGGATCCTCCTTGAGGATATCCCGTTTGATCGAATCATACTCGGGATTTAATCCGGCCAGAAACTTGAACAATCTCCTCTCGTTTGAGTGAGTCCGGTATTGATTGACTCCCTTGTCACAGCACGTAATCGGTTGCTTTTGGCATCGGTCGATATTGACCCATAGTCCGTGTATCCGGCAGTAATATGTTTCCAGATCCATACTGTCTTGTTTGATTGTTATTATCTTCTCTTCCAGGTCATATATGAGATATTTGTCGGCCTTGTTTTCGAAGGTTATGGCCAGACTATCCCACAACGCTTTCGCCGTTTGGTGGTGAGCGAAGTCGGCAATAATTTCGTCTTCAATGTTATCGACGATCCACGAGAACACCACCAAATCATCTTCCTCCCAATCATCATATCCCTTGCTTCCCGGTTCTGGGGGCTCCTTCCGGATGTGTGCATAGGCACCTCGGCCTCCTATCTTGACTTTCATAAGTCTCGACCACAGTGGGTAGTTCTTTCCGTTAAGCTTGAATGCCACGGTGACATTCTTGCTATTCTTCAACTTCGATGGCTGTTCTGGATCAATCTTCTTGTTTTCTGTATCTGACATCTTGTTTTACAGGGTTGGTTATTCTGGTTCTTGGCTAAGGTAGGTCGAGATTGGTATATCACGGCTATGATGAGAATTCTCTGAGCCGAGATCGTTTTTCTGGCTCTGATGCCATGTTAAACACGGCTGAATTGAATAGTAAGGGAATTTCTTATTCACTGGATTAATTTTCATTACACATTAGGCACCACTTTATAGTATAAGGAATATACAAGGTAAATATTCTCTAATTACTCTAATTGATTGCTATCTCCTATGTATGGTAAGGTATAATCTCGAGCATATCTCTTGTGTAATTAGGAGAATAACTCGTGATCTCCTCAATCTTCTCCAACATAAAGAGTAGCATTTGTCTAAATAATATATGTAAGCTTTTGATGGGATTTGATGACGCGAGCACTTGTATGATTGTATCTCATGATGTTGCATTGAAAATCAATGTTTGGAAGACTGTCTACTACTATAATTTATATGGGTGTTCTTTAGAGTATCAGTTTTCGGAATAGAACCTAATTTTGATAATCCATCAAGGAAGAAGAGCCATGCATATACTATATAGGGCAGATGAAGTATGCTGTATTACCTAGTGCATTCGCACACTTCGCTTTGATGTGATTGAATTGAGAAATGCTAACTTTATGAGATCTCAGTTTATAATTAATATTGTGGATGAGATCAATGCTCTTTCTGCCTATCAGTGGTGGGAGGGTGCGGTTCACAGTATTTTTTGCATTCTTGCATATCCTTTTGCATGGTCATGGCAGCAGTGGCGCCGGAGAATAAAGCTGCAGAAAATTCGAGAATTTGTGCCCTCTGAATATGACCATGCTTGGTTACGTTCTTGTCGCTCGCGTGCTCTATATGAAGTGTAGAAATCATGGTATTAAATATGCCCGGTCAATGGATTTTGACCAAATAATAAATGTGACGAGACATTTAATTTTGTGAAATTAAATGACATAGCGTCGATCTACATTTTACGTAGATAAATGTAGTATATTCACTTTCTCAAATCCGATTTCCGGTGAGTGAGAAATAGTGGATTAAAGTTGGGCATAATTAGCTTTTATTAAAGCTTGGAGTTGAAGCTTAGGGAATAATTAACTAGTGTTAATTATCCCACATTGGAGGATTAACACATCTTTTAATGTGTATAAATTAAGTGACTTTATGTTACTTAATAATTATAGTGGACCAAGATGGGTGAAAGAGCCCACACGCGCGCACACGCGCGCGCCGCCGCCGCCGCCCGCCCTAGCCCGAGCCCGTGCTCGTGCTCGCGCTCACGCTCGCGGGCCCCGGGCCCGATCCCGATCTCGATCTCGGACTTGGACTTGGACTTGGATCTTGGCAATTGGTCTTTGGGTGGTCCGATCTCGATCTCGATCTTGGACTTTGACTTGGACTTGGATCTTGGCAATTGGTCTTTGGGTGGTCTTTGGGCTTGGGGCTTGGCCCAAACTATTCTTTTTGGACCACCGCCGAGTCAGCAATCCAAGTGGCTTGACACGTCGTCAAGCGAGGCACAGTCACGGCTGCCACGTGAGAAATCCACACGCTCCACACACGGATGGCACACTCCTGCCACACGCTCGTAACCGTCGGCGGTTACAAATCTGCCATGATGAGCCTTCATGGCTGTTGACCCACAGCAGTGGACTGAGCCTATAAATAGGCTAGCCACTCCATGCATTACACTACATCATTCACAAGTATTACAGCATAAGCTCTCTCCCTCTCTGCATTGTCTTTCTGTCGAAGCTCTGCCCTCTCCTACATCCAGTTCGCCGGAGCTCTACTGATTGCGGTGCTGCATCAATAGAGACGTAGCCGTTTTACCTTTGGGGACGACACGCCAAACCGAAGAGCACTACCGGGGCGTATCTCGTCTTGCGGGAAGAGGCCTCCTCGACTCGGCTCAAACATTTTTCACGGTTACTGTTTCGTTTTTACATTTGTAATCTCATTCTAGTTCAGTTTCCTCTTTTGTATTCCTTCTTTTGGGTTGTATTACGCCCGGCTCTTATCTCTTGTAATCCAGAAACCAACAATCGCAAGACGAGATAACTTGCCTTTGAAGGGATTTGGACCTTTTAAACTGAACTAAAAACTTTCGAAACTTAAACCTTTGCTGGAGATGTCGACGGAATCCAACACTGCTGCTGCCACCACCACCTCCGCCATTCCCTCCACCATGGCGACCACTGGACCAGTCAACACTTCATCGATTCCCTCGATGATGCCAACCCCCGGCTTCCCAGCTGCCTCATCCACCGTCCCTTGGGTTTGGGACAACCCCTTCGGGGCGTCCACTAATTCCACCTTTGGTGGTTCGGTTGGTTCCACTTTTAGTGGTTCCTTCGGATCCTTTAATGGATCGAGTGTTGGTGCCTTCGGGCTCAATACTGGTGTTGGATCTTCCGGGATCAACACGAATGTGGGGGGCACTATGCCCAACACGAATGTGGGGGGCACTATGCCCAACACGAACATGGAGGGCTCTATGCCCAACCAAGTTGTTGGCTCCTTCGGGGGCAACGGAATTGGTTCCTTCAATGGACCAAGTGCGGCACCTATGGCACCAAGAATGATGCCACCCGCCGAGAAGCCACCAAAGTTTGGAGGATCTGACTTCAAGCGGTGGTACCAGAAGATGTTGTTCTACTTGACAACATTGGGCGTCGCCAACTTCCTCACGAAAAACGAGCCGCCAGCGCCAAGTGACCAAGAGACTAGGCTCGAAGTCATGGCGGACTACGAAGCTTGGAGAAAAGGAGATTATCTTTGTAAAAATTTCATTCTAAGTGCATTAGATGATAGTTTGTACAATGTATACTCCAATGTAACCACATCTAAACAAATGTGGGAAAGCCTAGAAAAGAAATATAGCATAGATAATGCTGCAGGGACTGAACAGGTCGTAGCGTCCAAGTTTATGGACTACAAAATGGTCGACTCTCGACCTATCATGGAGCAAGTCCAAGAGCTCCAAATGATCATCCACTCCTTAGTGGCTGAAGGGATGACCTTGCCCGATAAGTTCCTAAGGTGCACGATCATTGACAAGCTCCCTCCAAGTTGGAAGGACTTCAAGAGTTATCTCAAGCACAAGCGAAAGCAGATGACCCTTGAAGACTTGATCGTGAAATTGCGCATTGAGGCCGACGTGCGCAAAAGTGATCAAAAGGCTAAGGGCTTCACCCCAAATGAAGCCAAAGCCAACCTGTTGGAGCGGGGCGGTCCCTCCAACAAACGCCCTCGCCCAAACCGTCCAAACGACAAAGGGAAGGGAAAGCAGCCTTCAAAGAAGTTTGAAGGCGACAGCTACAAGTGTGGCAAACCAGGCCACTTTGCTAAAGACTGCCGCAGCAAGAAGAAGAAGCCGGCAGCCCACGTCGTTGAGAAGGAGTTCAAGGACTGGGATGAGAACGACCTCATTGCAGTGGTCACTGAAGAGGTTAACCTTGTTGATAACAAGGGTGGCTGGTACATCGACACCGGCGCTACTGCTCATGTCTGCTCAGATAGGAGCAAGTTTGCCTCCTACACTACTGCTGAAGGGAGGAAGATCAACATGGGGAATCAAGCATCGTCCGAAGTCCTCGGCGTTGGCAACGTGATTCTCATGATGACGTCTGGCGTCACAATCATTTTGAAGGATGTGCTGCATGTCCCGGACATCCGCAAGAACCTAGTGTCAGGATCAATACTAGTTAATAAGGGGTTTAAACTTGTATTTGAGTCTGATAGGTTTGTCTTGTATAAGTTTGGAAAATCCCTCGGAAAAGGTTATGTAACCGATGGGCTTTTCAAGCTTAGTGTAGCAACTCGCAGTGTTGCAAAGCCATTGGCTAATAATAATAAAGCATCTACTTCCTCTTATTTGACCGAGTCTTCAAATTTGTGGCATTGTAGATTGGGACATGTAAATTCAAAAGCCATTAAAAGATTAGTAAATTTAGATTTACTAAAGGCTAATGAAGTGGATAATCAAGATAAATGTGAAATTTGTCTTGAAGCAAAAATGACTAAGTTGTCGTTTCATTCGGTTGAACGAAACACAAAACCCCTTGAATTAATTCACACGGACGTATGTGATTTAAAGATGGTGCAAACAAGAGGTGGTAAAAAGTACTTTATCACTTTCATAGATGATTGCACAAGGTATTGCTACATTTATCTTTTAAGAAGTAAAGATGAAGCAATAGAAGCGTTCAAAAATTATAAGAACGAGGTTGAGAATCAACTTGGTTGTAAAATCAAAATAATTCGAAGCGATAGAGGAGGCGAATATGTAGCCCCGTTTGAGGAGTTATGCAACGCAAGTGGTATAATTCATCAAACAACTGCTCCATATTCACCACAATCTAATGGTGTTGCAGAACGCAAAAATCGAACTCTAAAAGAGATGATGAATGCACTGCTTCTAACTTCAGGATTACCACATAACATGTGGGGGGAAGCTGTTTTGACAGCCAACTATATCTTGAATAAGATCCCTCTCAAAGGAAAAGATGTCACTCCTTATGAGTTGTGGAAGGGAAGGAAGCCATCCTACAAATACCTCAAAGTGTGGGGGTGTTTGGCAAAGGTGATGGTTCCTCCGCCCAAAGAAGTTACAATCGGACCTAAGACGATTGATTGCATCTTCATTGGGTATGCACTTAACAGTAGTGCATATCGATTTGTTGTTCACAAGTCTGAAATATCGACTATCACAGTAGGAACAACAATTGAGTCGAGGAATGTTGTATTTCTCGAAAATACATTTCCTTGCAAAGACAAGGAAAAAGTCTCAACCAATTCTGAGACAAGAATTGAAGAAGCCACTAGTTCTAAACAAGTGGAAGAAGAAGCCACTAGTTCTAAATCAGCAGATGCGGAACCTGAATCGCGCAAGCGTGCAAGGCCCGATCCAAAAGATACAGTACTAAGACGTGGTAATAGAGTCAGAACACCAAAAACTTTTGGTCCTGACTACATTGCTTTCATGTTGGATGAAGAACCAACATCGATAAAAGTAGCATTTGCTGGCCCAGACGGGCTGCATTGGAGAGAAGTTGTTCAAAGTGAAATTGATTTAATTTTGCTAAACTACACATGGGTGTTGGTTGATTTGCCCGAAGGTGCTAAACCTTTAGGATGCAAATGGGTTCTTAAAAGAAAGTTTAAGGCCGATGGAACAGTTGATAAGTATAAAGCCCGACTAGTAGTAAAGGGTTTTAAACAAAAGGAAGGACATGACTTCTTCGATACCTATTCACCTGTAACAAGGATTACATCTATCCGGGTGCTTCTCGCTATTGCTGCATTGCACAATCTTGAGATTCATCAAATGGATGTAAAGACCGCGTTTCTGAATGGTGAATTAGAAGACGAAATCTATATGGAACAACCCGAAGGGTTTGTAGTACCTGGACAAGAGAAAAAGGTATGCAAGCTCGTAAAGTCCCTATATGGATTGAAACAAGCGCCATTGCAATGGCACTTGAAGTTTGATAATGTGATGTTATCAAATGAGTTTAAAATCAACGAGTGCGACAAATGTGTCTACATCAAGAGCACTAATAACGGTCATGTTATAGTGTGTCTCTACGTTGATGATATGTTAATCTTGGGTAGCAACACTCAAGTAATTAACGATACAAATGCCATGTTAAAGAGAAACTTTGACATGAAAGACATGGGTCTAGCCGATGTAATTCTTGGAATGAAGATTCTAAGAACGAATGATGGAATCATCTTAACACAATCACATTATGTTGAGAAGATATTGAATAAATTCAAAGCCTATGATGGCGCGCCGGTTAAGACTCCAATTGAACTCGACGTTCACTTGAGCAAAAACAAAGGCGAGCCCGTTGCACAAGAAGAGTATGCACGGGTCATCGGGTGCATTATGTACTTGACTAATTGCACTCGACCTGACATTGCTTGTGCCGTGAACAAGTTGAGTCGTTACACGAGCAATCCAAGCAAAGAGCATTGGAGAGCTCTTGTGAGGGTTTTGAGATATTTAAAACATACTCAAAATCTTGGGCTACACTTCTCGAGATACCCCCCGGTACTTGAAGGGTACTGTGATGCCAATTGGATATCCGATAATAGAGACTCACTTTCAACAAGTGGATATGTCTTTACTATTGGGGGTGGTGCTGTATCGTGGAAATCCACAAAACAGACATGTATAGCCCGATCAACAATGGAATCGGAGTTCATTGCCTTGGATAAGGCTGGTGAGGAAGCCGAGTGGCTTAAGAACTTCCTTGAAGACATTCCATGTTGGTCTAAGCCAGTGCCACCAGTGCTGATCCACTGCGATAGCCAAGCAGCTATTGGAAGGGCAAACAATGGCTTCTATAACGGTAAGTCTCGACATATACGTCGACGACATAACACCGTGAGACATTTGATCACAACAGGGGTGATTACAATTGACTATGTGAAGTCAATAGATAATCTAGCGGATCCGCTAACCAAAGGGTTAAACCGTGATCAAATGAATAAGTTGCTAGAGGGAATGGGTTTGAAATCCACACTAAAGAATTATCATAGTGGTAACCCAACCATGATGACTGGAGATCCCAAAAACTTGGTTCAAAGGGACAACTAAGCTATGAGAGTTCATGAGAAACACTCAACTATATCTATTCCCTAGAGAGCAATAGAGTGTTGGAGAGCTTGCCTAGTGGTAAAGACTAAGTATATGACTTTTAATGGTTCTTAAGGATCTCAAAGAGATGGAATTCTCAAAGAGACCAAGTATGGCAAGGTACTTGACTAAGAATCACATATGTAAGTGCGAAGTGTGGTCGCTTCATAAAAAATGCACTTATGAATCCAAAGTGGTGTCCAAGACCGCAATGGACACAAAACGTGAGAACGGATGAGGTTGAGGTGTTTAAGCGTTAACACCATTGTCTCGGTGCACGCCGTGGGGGATTAGTTCGAAGCATCGCGCTACTAAGCCGCCTGTGTATCCGATGGTGTCGACTATGGAGGGTTCAAAGTCAACAACTACCTATCCTTATGCTTATATACCTCTCGAGGGTTGAGCTTGTGTCTGCATGCATATGCATTCGGCTATTTCCACTCATGTGGGGGATTGTAGAAATCATGGTATTAAATATGCCCGGTCAATGGATTTTGACCAAATAATAAATGTGACGAGACATTTAATTTTGTGAAATTAAATGACATAGCGTCGATCTACATTTTACGTAGATAAATGTAGTATATTCACTTTCTCAAATCCGATTTCCGGTGAGTGAGAAATAGTGGATTAAAGTTGGGCATAATTAGCTTTTATTAAAGCTTGGAGTTGGAGCTTAGGGAATAATTAATTAGTGTTAATTATCTCACATTGGAGGATTAACACATCTTTTAATGTGTATAAATTAAGTGACTTTATGTTACTTAATAATTATAGTGGACCAAGATGGGTGAAAGAGCCCACACGCGCGCCGCCGCCGTCCGCCCGCCCGAGCCCGAGCCCGTACCCGAGCCGGTGCTCGCGCTCGCGCTCGCGCTCGCGGGCCTCGGGCCTCGGGCCCGGGCTCGATCTCGATCTCGATCTCGATCTTAGACTTGGACTTGGATCTTGGCAATGGGTCTTTGGGCTTGGGGCTTGGCCCAAACTATTCTTTTTGGACCACCGCCGAGTCAGCAATCCAAGTGGCTTGACACGTCGTCAAGCGAGGCACAGTCACGGCTGCCACGTGAGAAATCCACACGCTCCACACACGGATGGCACACTCCTGCCACACGCTCGTAACCGTCGGCGGTTACAAATCTGCCATGATGAGCCTTCATGGCTGTTGACCCACAGAAGTGGACTGAGCCTATAAATAGGCTAGCCACTCCATGCATTACACTACATCATTCACAAGTATTACAGCATAAGCTCTCTCCCTCTCTGCATTGTCTTTCTGTCGAAGCTCTGCCCTCTCCTACATCCAGTTCGCCGGAGCTCTACTGATTGCGGTGCTGCATCAATAGAGACGTAGCCGTTTTACCTTTGGGGACGACACGCCAAACCGAAGAGCACTACCGGGGCGTATCTCGTCTTGCGGGAAGAGGCCTCCTCGACTCGGCTCAAACATTTTTCACGGTTACTGTTTCGTTTTTACATTTGTAATCTCATTCTAGTTCAGTTTCCTCTTTTGTATTCCTTCTTTTGGGTTGTATTACGCCCGGCTCTTATCTCTTGTAATCCAGAAACCAACATGAAGGGCTGAAGGTAGATCTTACTAGCATTGTGCGTGGTTGGAATTCATATTGAATTGAGATGCCTTATTCTTTTATCTCTATTGAAACATGTATAATTCTGCTTCTTAATTTATAGTCATATTGTCATTTGCTCCACAATCCTCACGCATTGATTCCGCAAATTCATCCGATTCTTCTTTATCGAATGCCCTAAACTAAATTCACCTACACCTTAAACCAAATCTGAGAGGAAACAGCTCTACTCAGTGATTGGAGCTGCCTGTAGATTCAGAGTTCATAAGGTAAATATGCTATTAAAAGCTTTAACCAGTGATGGAGTACGTACTAAACAAGCCCAACAGCAGTAAAGCCCATCAGCCTAAAGCCCAAGAAAGAGTATCAGTTCGGCATGACTAAAGAGTATCAGTCCGGCATGACTAAAGAGTTCAGTTCGGCACAACCAAAGAGTTCGGCCCCAGCCTACAGCTCGGTAAAAGCCAACCAATCAAACTCTGCTCTCAGGTCGGCATCAAGCTCTACTCTCAGATCGGCAAAAGCTGCTCGGCAATAATTCAGCAGTTCGGTCTCAGTATTCGACCGAACTAGGAGTTAGTGGACTCATGAAAGGCCTCCACGACCTCCACTATACCCACGATCTATTTAGTGGTACGAAGCAGTTATTGAGCAGTTATTGCTCACCCACGATCTTGTTAGTGGGGCTGCAAACCACGATCCTAGTTCAATGTATAAATAGAACTTAGATCAGATAGAAAAGGGTTAAGCTCTCTAGAGATAAAATATCATATAGCAAGTCTGTGTTGTAAGCTGTAATCCCAGATCAAGCAATACAATCTTGCCCTCCCTTCTTCCCGTGGACGTAGATTTACTTCAGTAAATCGAACCACGTAAATTCTTTGTGTCGTAGTCTTTATTCTCTACCAGCATTTACTAACATCAGAAATTCGCGGATTCATCACTGGCGCCGTCTGTGGGAAACAGAGAACCAAATTTGTGATAAAGCGAATTTTTGACCCTTTTTCCACCCCAAAAAAATGCATACCAGATCACACACTACCCGTAATACCGTTCGTGATAACCGTGAGGAAGCTAGTCCAGCTCGCAGGTCTGAAAAACGGCCTCGGGAGACATCTACCTCCGGTTCTCACGAAGAAGGAACAAACCACTCCAGGAGTCATCGCACCGAGTCTTCCCAGCAGCCCGATTTAAATGAAGCTGTCAAGCTGTTCTTGGCCGAGAAGCAGGAGGAGTTCTTAACCTTCCTGCAGAAGAGCCAACAGCCGGAGAAGACAACGGCGGATTCTCCCTCCTCATCCAGACATGAAAGTCACTACCGCAGTAGTGACGTGTCTTCCAGGAGAAAGAATCCTCAACCCCGACATGTTCCTGTTCCTCCTTGGTACCGGAACCACAGGAGAACTCCATCTCCTCCGTACCGAAGAAATATCGGGTTCGCCATGTACGGAGCATTAAAGACTCCGTTCTCGGACGATATCACCCGAACTCCTTTGCCGCGGAACTACCGAACTCCGTCGATAACCTATGACGGACTCGTGGATCCTCATGATTTCTTGGGACGCTATCAATATAACATGGCGAACCAGGGTCTCAACGAGGTCCACATGTGCAAGCTGTTTCCCGAGCTGCTCATCGGGAACGCAAGAAGATGGTTCGATAGCCTCCCCCAAGGCAGCATTAGATCTTACCAAGATCTAATGGATGCATTCCATAGGAGGTTCTTTCAGAAAGCGGAAGTCCGAATCACTTCGGCTCAGCTGCTTTCCATTCGTCAAGGTCGCGACGAAAAAATCAGCGACTTTATGACAAGATTCCACAAGGAATGCCTGCAAGTAGACGATCTCAACGATCTGCTTGTCATTTCGGCATTCCAAAATGGAATCCAGCCCGGAGCTCTCTACAGAAAGCTCGTGGAATGCAGTCCGCAAACAGCTCAAGAGATGTGGGACATTGCGGACCAGTTCTCCCGTGCCGATGAGGCAGACCGTCGAAAACGGTCTTTAGACAGCTCATCTAGAGGAGACGAAAAGAAGCCCGATCATAGCGATCAGAGGCTTCCTCGCCGAACTCCTTTTGAAAGAATTCAAAGGGCACCGGTACAAGGCAGATTGGGGCCACGTCTCAATCCTGAGAAGCCGCCCGCTCAGTTCGTACCCTTAAACAAGTCAAGAGCGGAAATTTTCGAACTACATTCCGATATGTTCGAAAAACCAAGGCGGATGACGAAATCGGCCGCGCGCCGACCTCAGGATCAATATTGCTCCTTCCATCAAGACTACGGTCACGATACCGAGGAGTGCCGACATTTGGCTGCAGGTATTGATGCCCTTGTGAAAGCAGGGACGTTAAAAAAATACCAAAGCAAGCAGCCGAAAAGGAACAAAAAGCAGGGAGGTGCGAATTGCGCTCCTCAGGATCCAAAAAGGCAACAGGATCCCGAAGACGATAACGAGCCGCAATATGATGGAGTAATCCTAACTATTGACGCTCTCCCTGCCGAGAAGACTAAAACGTCTCTGAAGTCATAGAGCAGAAAAGGCTTTTGACGAGCTCAAAAGTTATTTAGCCGAGCTTCCAATTCTCTCTGCTCCAACAGATGCCGAAGTAATTTTCTTATACTTAGCGGCATCCGATCAAACCATTAGCGCGGTGCTTGTACGAGAAGAAGGCCTAAAGCAGTTTCCCATCTACTTTACAAGCCGAGCATTAAGAGGTCCAGAAACAAGGTATCAACCTCTGGAAAAAATTGCTCTGGCGTTAGTAAATGCAGCAAGGAGACTGCGGCCATACTTCTATGCTCACAAGGTATGCGTCTTAACCGATCTGCCTCTTCGGCAAGTTTTGACCAAGCCAGAAGCATCAGGCAGAATCGCCAAATGGGCCATAGAGCTGGGAGAACACTCAATCGAGTACCTACCTCGGAAAGCCATCAAGGGACAAGCCTTGGCAGATTTTCTTGCAGAAGCAAAGTTCGATCAAGCAATTCCTGTTATTGCCGAACAGAAGAATTCTGAAAATGCCGAACTAGCACAGCCCTTGGAATCCGAAGTAGAGCCGCCGGACTGCTGGAGCGGATTCGTAGATGGAGCTTCAAACAAGATGGGAAGTGGAGCTGGTATTTTACTTGTCGCTCCCGACGGACACGAGGTAACCTACTCACTTCGGTTCCTATTCCCCACTACTAATAATGAAGCCGAGTACGAAGCCCTCCTGGCCGGACTCCAGTTAGCGCAAAGTCTGCTCGTCAAATCTCTCAAAGTCCATTGTGATTCACAAGTCATAGTAAATCACATGTTGGGTACAAGTGAAGCTCGTGACGAGAGAATGAAGAAGTATTTGGACAAAGCGCAAAGCATCAGCCTAAGTTTCTCCTATTTTCGGATAATCCGCATTCCCAGAGCGGAAAATAGCCGAGCAGATACCTTAAGTAAGTTGGCCTCAGATCCGAGCTCAAAGGCGGAAGAATTAATGCATCGAAGCATTGATGAAGCCGAGGTACATTCAGTATCCAGCTCGCCGAACTGGATGACGCCGATCTTGCAGTATCTGGATCAAGGACAATTGCCCGAGGATAAGAGAGAAGCTCGGAAGATCACGTGCCAAGCACTTCGGTACGAACTTCATGAATGAGTCCTCTTTAGAAAGTCTTACCTCCAGCCGTTATTGCGGTGCGTAGGACCAGAAGAGACGGACTACATTCTCAGAGAAGTCCATGAAGGATCGTGCGGCAGCCACATCGGAGCTAGAGCTTTAGCTAAAAAAGTTCTAAGATGGGGATATTATTGGCCAACCTTGGTACAAGAAGCAGTGCAGCTCGTCAAGACATGCCCGAAGTGCCAAATCCATGCAAATGTCCCAAGGATGCCGCAGACCGATCTATCCACTATGCAAAGCCCTTGGCCTTTTATGCAATGGGGTATAGACATAGTAGGACCACTACCACAAGCTCCTCGGCAAATGAAATTCCTTATCGTTGCCGTGGACTACTTTACGAAGTGGGTGGAAGCTGAACCATTAGCTACGATAACGAGCTCGAAGGCATTGGATTTCGTCTGGAAGAACATAGTGTGCCGATTTGGCATACCCCACATCCTCATCTCGGATAACGGGACTCAGTTCACCGACAAGACGTTCAAGAATTGGTGCCAAGAGCTGAATATTCAACAGCGGTTCACTTCGGTCTCTCATCCACAAGCAAACGGACAAACGGAGGGTAACAAATCGTATCCTGGTGAAAGGGTTTAAAAGCTCGGTTAGAACAAGCCAAAGGACAATGGGTAGAAAATCTCCCTCAAGTCCTATGGTCCTACCGAACTACACCCACAACCTCCAACGGTGAAACTCCGTACAGTCTTGTGTACGGCACTGAAGCCGTGATTCCGGTGGAGATCGGCATACCCAGTCCCCGAACTCTAAACTTCTCAGCAGAAATGAATGACGACGGACTGAGAGCCGAGCTAGATCTTGCCGAAGAAAGAAGAGAATTGGCATGCATAAAAGCAGCCAAGTACAAGGAGCAAGTAGCCCGGTATTACAACCAAAGGGTGAAGAAGCTGCAATTTCAAGTGGGAGATCTCGTCTTGAGAAACAACGAAGTAAGCCGAGCAGAAAAGCTGGGCAAGTTCGAACCCACATGGGAAGGTCCGTATCGGGTGTCAGAAGTCCTCGGCAAAGGGTCTTACAAATTGGCTTACATGTCAGGAGAACAGGTACCCCGAACATGGCACATTTCCAACCTCAAGAAGTTCCATTTGTAAGAGACAGTCCGGTCAGTCAGTCTTGAGTCCTGTTCGGTCAATGTGCTTTCTTTGGTTTGCTTGGTCTTTGTTTGTCTATGTGCGTTTTGTCTATGTGCGTTTTGTCTATGTGTGTTTTGTCTGTCTCTGTGCGTGTCGTCTCTTACAAATGTTACTGAGGTATCTTGTTCTTCGAAGGCTGATCCCCTTCTTAGAACATATACAAGCCAACGATTGTGAGTCAAAGCTTCTAAAGAGGATACAAGACCACAATTCAGCTTAAACAAGCAGTTCGTCTGAAACGAGCTGCAATAAGCCAACGATTGTGAAGTCAAAGCTTCTAAAGAAGATACAAGACCACAATTCAGCTTAAACAAGCAGTTCGTCTGAAACGAGCTGCAATAAGCCAACGATTGTGAAGTCAAAGCTTCTAAAGAAGATACAAGACCACAATTCAGCTTAAACAAGCAGTTCGTCTAAAACGAGCTGCAATAAGCCAACGATTGTGAGTCAAAGCTTCTAAAGAAGATACAAGACCACAATTCCGCTTAAGAAACAAGCACTTCGTCTGAAACGAACTGCAATAAGCCAACGATTGTGAAGTCCAAGCTTCTAAAGAGGATACAAGACCACAATTCGGCTTAAAAATCAAGCACTTCGTCTGAAACGAACTGCAACAAAAGTCCGATTCACGCGATAAAACTTGCCTGAATTAGGACAAGGGAAAGTCCGATCCACGCGATAAAACTCGCCAAATTAGGACAACGGAAAGTCCGATCCGAGCGATAAAACTCGCCAAATTAGGACACAAACCAATTCCGGTCAAAGAAGAGTTCACTTCATCAGACCGAGGACAAACATCAACTTACCCCGTACCTTTATCCAGAATGCCGAAGTGATTCACTTCGCTTTTCGGGGGGGGGTAGTGATGGAGTACGTACTAAACAAGCCCAACAGCAGTAAAGCCCATCAGCCTAAAGCCCAAGAAAGAGTATCAGTTCGGCATGACTAAAGAGTATCAGTCCGGCCATGACATAAGAGTTCAGTTCGGCACAACCAAAGAGTTCGGCCCCAGCCTACAGCTCGGTTAAAAGCCAACCAATCAAACTCTGCTCTCAGGTCGGCATCAAGCTCTACTCTCAGCTCGGCAAAAGCTGCTCGGCAATAATTCAGCAGTTCGGTCTCAGTATTCGACCGAACTAGGAGTTAGTGGACTCATGAAAGGCCTCCACGACCTCCACTATACCCACGATCTATTAGTGGTACGAAGCAGTTATTGAGCAGTTCATTGCTCACCCACGATCTTGTTAGTGGGGCTGCAAACCACGATCCTAGTTCAATGTATAAATAGAACTTAGATCAGATAGAAAAGGGTTAAGCTCTCTAGAGATAAAATATCATATAGCAAGTCTGTGTTGTAAGCTGTAATCCCAGATCAAGCAATACAATCTTGCCCTCCCTTCTTCCCGTGGACGTAGATTTACTTCAGTAAATCGAACCACGTAAATTCTTTGTGTCGTAGTCTTTATTCTCTACCAGCATTTACTAACATCAGAAATTCGCGGATTCATCAACCAGCTAATAAAGAGTGTATACATAGTTTCATTTTTTTCAAGTCATTTTCTGGATTTGCTTTTTCGCTTCTGTTTTCCTTTTGCAACGTCGGAGATACAGAGACGAATTGCCCAAGGATATGGAAAGAGATCTTTGTAGGCGCCGCGCATCACTCAATTTCTCATCTGAATCATTCTACTCTCTGTTTCCTTATTTTATACTGAAATTTTGATGCGAAATAAACAACGCTCTGAAATTTATTGAAGGTAACGAAAATACCATAAAGAATTTTTGGCGGCAAAAAAAGCGGCTGCCAAGCTTATTTCTGTTGTTTTTAGAAGCGTTATCAACCTGTATTTTATATGGTATATAGAGATTGGACTACTGAGGTTTTAGATGTAATTTTTAGGAAATGTTGCAAACTACCTATCTGATTTTTTTTTCAAATTAATTTGTACGCCAGATTCTGAGTTTCAGCTCCTTTTCAGGTATCCATGAGAAACATGAAATGCTTTGAGTGGTTATTCATATGCTCTCTGATCACACTACTTAGTGGTCTACCATACAGTTATGGAAATGTGTAAGTGATTTGAGAATATTTATCTCCTATTGATTTACTAGTTAGTTGTTAATGCTTAGATTGCATAGTTGTGAGAATGAGATGGACCTGTTGTATAAAAAGTGATGTGAATTATGTGTTTCTAATATTCATCAAATTAGTTCCATCTTAAGCTAAACTGAAAACTTAGAAAACATACTCTGTTTATTTGCATCCTGGCTCTTCTATTACACTGTTGAGTAAGAGAAACTGAGATATGATGGATATGGTGAGGGAAACAGATATTGATTCAACTCGCTTTATTCCGGTTTACACTTTTGTCATCACAACAACCTGATTCTGACTTCTATTCTAGTTAGTAGGGGTTTAACTATAATAATCTAATCTTTACTATAAAGTTTGTCAATTAAAACATTTATATGTATTCTTAGTGTATGATGATATACGTGGCTGTCTTTATTTGCATATTTAACAGTCTCCGAACATTTGGCACGATGAACGATAAAGTTTTGCGTGTTGGCGAGGAGCTTTTCAAGGAAACCTTGCCGATTCGAAATGGTGCTCGCCTCTACCACTTGCAGGGATTAAAACCCCAGACGTGGTATGAAGTGAAGATGTCATATCCTGCTTCTGTATGTGCATCATTTATATATGACTGCCATTTAATATTCGTTGACAACATTCCTAATTAGATGAAGGGATAACAGATGCCCGCCAGTTTTTCTTTGCACAATACAAAGCGGTAACCCGGATTGGGTCTGAATCAAGGAGAAAATTGCTCAATACTGGAAAGATAATTTTCAAAACAGACGGAATCACCTCACTGGTGAACAGGTTTGTTAATAGGTTGTCCTACCTGTAAACGTGTGCCCTTGTATTCTGTGCGCGGATGTTAACTATTTTGGTATTTTTTTTGGTTTACGGCGACATGTCTGTTCTTGTGAATGTGGAACCTGAAGGTGTTGTTGCGATACCAGGGAAGCAGGAAATGGAACATATCATGTTTAATATAGGTAAACCAATTTTATTTTCCAGTGCTATTCATATTCTACACCAAGTTCTTAGTGAGAAACTTCAGCTGAGTTATTTTTTTTTTCTTTTTTCCCCAGCATGAAGCTTTTCATTCTACCAGTTTCACACTATCTCTTTGCAATATTTCTTGTGCATATGCTTCTTCAAAATGTTGTGGTAGTATCATAGGTTGTTGATTTAGCTCGGAATTTGAATCGACCTCTAGTCATCAGCTTCTTTCTACATGCTCATACATTATGTCTATAGTTTCTGCAAGTTCGGTTTCTGGTTATATTCAGTAAAAACAGCGGGGCTTTGTTGTCTTGATTTACCGATTCTATCTTTGCTGCAGTGCTGTGAAACGAATGTTTGCTGGATAGTTGAATCCTAGCAGAATGCTAAGCAATGCGAAAGTGTTAGTTTGAACTCCCCTTAAAATTAATTCTAATCATACCTTTTGCCAGGTAATCCCTCAGAGTACTTGTTAGTGAGGCAAGAGCCAACTGCTTCCATCACAGCTCGAGAAGTGAAATTCTCTGAAGCAATAAGTTCCAAGCTTCTAAATTGACGATTCTTCTCCTTGTTAAATAATGCTGTGAATCTCTGGATCAACTTCTTCCAAGCCATTGTCCACAAGCTGCTCGCAGCTCCTAATCATTTCAATTCATGACAACAAAAACAACTTCTAACTTCAACCAAACCAAAAAAGAAACAATTGTTTGTTCAATCACTTTACAAAGCATAACAATTGAGATGCAATCCATCACAACAACACATGCAGATACTAAGAGAACGGAAGGAAAAGGAGCATTCCACAGTATCTTGTTCCACAAAAGCTGCTACACATAAACAATACCTCCAATTTCAGGTACAGGAACAGATGCAGAAAAGGGCGGCCTCCCAGTGACTAAGCTCCCTTCAAGTTGTGATGATCTACAAGGGCTTGAACGAACTCATTCTAACATGACTCGGGCTTCCAATGGCACCCATCCAGTTTGAAGGAATGCTGATATCTTGGTTTGCAACAGGCTGCTGAATGGAATTCATGATTGCAGACCCCCACAAACCTGCATGCTCTCTCTCCCGCAGCAGTGATAATTTTCCTAATTCAATGAAACATTCCATCAAGAACACAATCATTTCAAAGGCCTCAATATAACCTCAGATACCTGACATTAACATTTACGTGTACAATTATTCCATATTAACACAATAGTTTTGTCTTCATTCTCTGAATTAACATCTGAATTTTATCCAATCCATCACAATAACAATAGGCAAATTCATTTCAAATTAGATAAAATACTACTCTTTTTTGTTTTTTTCAAATAAGCTGTTGAAGTTGAACAGCTCAAAATCAGCAGAGAACAATCCATAGCAACTCAACGTTCAACTCTCGAAGCCAACAGACATCAATACCCCCAGGAAACAAATGAAAATGTAAACAAAGCCAAAACCTTTAATCGTCTTGCTTCAGATAAACGAAACTGCTAAAGAAATAGTACAAACAACGAAAATAGAAAATAAAAATAATACTTATTGATCTAGGCAGCAATACCAATATCTCCTTGTCGTTGTATCGAAAGAGAAACAATTAATCCAATAAACTGAATGTCTGATTATGCAAGTGTGAGTGAGAATATAAAACCTAGCTGCGCAGTTTAAAACGCGCGCCGCTCATAAGTTATTCGGCGGCGTATTATTTATTTAGTTTGTAGAGTACTAAGATAATTTATGTTCTAAATCTATCGAGTTCAATTGCTAAATGGCGTAGTATAAGATAATATTGATATATAGTAATACGAGTAATAAAAATATATTCAAATGAAATGTGTATTTATAAGAATTAAATAGTCACCGAATGGAAATGGGATGAATTATCGTATGATACTTATGGAGTATTGCCATTATGAATAAAATAGATGTTTGCCACGAATCAAGCTTTTAAACAAGGGATAACCAATCAATGATAATTCATTCATTCCTTCGGCCATGGGAGATGACCCATTTTTTAGGCAGAGATTTTGTGCATTCTTATTTTATATGTTAAATAAAATAAAATAAATAAAGTAAAATAAATGCATTGTATATTTTTTAATAATGAATCATTTAGTTAAAATAAGTCGAATATGCATCCCTCCCGGTTAAAAATAAATAAATGTGAATTTTTGTAATAATGAATCATTTTATTTGAAACAAGTCCAAAATCATTTTATTTTAATAATGAGTTTTGACCATAATTTAGAATATTCATCAATTTTTTGGATATGAATTTGAAATGTTGATAAGTTTTGGACTAATTGAAGTGTTTTCTTAGTATCACAGTTACCTTATTATTAAGCAATAAACTAAACAAATACTTAATATGGACTATAACAGTTACCTAATGAATTGAGCACTGCACCAATATGATATATAGATGATCATATGGAACTATGGAAAATTTCAAAATATTAAATGATGTTAATACAGCAGTTACGTTTGATTGCGGGAGTTTTTTACAACTAAGAATATGATCAATATAGATGATCATAGCAATATAGATAATTGATATAATACTTTAATGCAATTGCAATCACTAATAATAATGGACAATCAAACTTTTGCGCATTAACTTAGCCGTTATAAAAACTCAATGACTTTCTAGGCTTTTTTTTCTTCCCACACATTAATCTCATTAATTTTTTTACTACTTGCAACTTTTTCTCCTCTATAAATATCGTTCAATCATCATACATCATCAAATCATTCAGCTCTTATAAATAAAATATCGATAGAAAAACACTACGACTTTCTCCACTAAGTGACCGTTTCCATCGAACTCGAGCCTGGCAGCGTGTATCAAAGTGGCGATGAAATTTTTGGCAAAGATTTAATTTACAATTTAAGGTAATTTATTAAATATTTGTAATTCATTAGTAACACATTAGTGATTTGATTAATTTTCATGCTAATGACATTCTTCTGAAATCCATTCTTATTTGATTTGATTTTCCAGAATAAATCGCTTGGCCACATGTTATGTTCTATATACTGAGGCTACTTATAGTATTTAGCAACAGTTGATGTTTATGAATTAATTATTTCTCCATTTGTAATTTCTCTTTGTTTACATTTTTTATAAAGGTAGTTATATTTTATTTTATGAAAAATTTGTTTTCAAAAAATATAAATAATTTTATTAAATTATTTTTAGCGTATTTGAATTATTTATTTAGTCGTTTAAAAAAAATTAGGGTGGGATAATATATTATTCTGAAATCATTATGTAATGTAGTTATTATTTATCAGCTATATTAATAACGACATGATATAGGTGGTTTCTTATTTGTTTCATTTATTGTATTTGTAAATTGCTATGATTTCACGCATGTAAATATTAAAGTAACAAATACATATGTTACCTTTTATTTAAAAGTTTTGGTAGAGATCGAAGGTATTCTAAATTATGCGTGTTTGTGTACGGTGTTCAGTTTCGTAACTCACAAACTCATGGTTTTTAGAGGGTGATTAGGCCAAGATTTTTTGTGAATTAAGGTATTTATTATAGGTTTTCACCCATTTAGTCAGTAATTAGATGAAATAATGAGTTTGTTGGAGTTTTGAAGGTGAGAAACAAGCAAAATGGGAGCGAACGAGGCTGACTCCAAAGAGAAGACCGCGCCGGGTGTTTTTCCATTCACACGAAAAATTCGGTTGGGTGTTTTGTATCAGAAATCGGGTTCCAGAGAGAAGACCCGATCGTGTGTTTCATCACCACTTATAGATCACCCGACTAGAACTACATTAACTGGTTTCAAGAGCAACATTATGAAGTTACAATTTTTCTTATAGTGCAATTTTTCTTAGGCATATTAGAATTCATTGGCTATTGAAAAAAACTTGAATTTCATAAAACAATTAAAATTGAAGCATGGAATTTGAAAACCTGCTAATAATGATGCATTGCTTTCCCACGTCTATTGCTTGCGCAACATGAAGCATGGAGTTTGTGAGAAATTAATAATATAATACAAATTTATTTAATTCAATCATTTAATTTTCTTTCTCATTTTTAGCGTCTTTTCATATTTCATTACTTTGATTAATAATAAATATAAAATACAATCCAATAAATTTAAAAACCGTAGTTATAACGTATTGATCTAAAAGTTAAAATTGCCAATTTGTGGGGTCTCAATATTGAGGAAATTAAAAAAGTTTTATTTAATTCTAATCATTAGTGGACAAAAATGAAAAAGTTTTGGTTTTTACTAATTTTGAATAGAGGTTTCAATATCCCCATGATATTAAAGTAATCTACATTGGTGTAAAGTATTTTATAACAATTATATAAAATCCATAATGCTATTTATGGACATTTAATATTGCCATTGATTGGTATTTATAAGTATGAGGAATAACGACCTTTGTTGTATGAGTATGCGGATTAACCGAAAGGTTGTAAAGTAAATTATGAGATTATTGCTTCAATGGCCTTCCATTTCATTTTCCAAAATTTATTATACATTTATTCGTTACTCATTTCATACAAATACAATGACGGAAATTATTGTCATTCATTTTCCAAAATTTGATAACATTTACGTAACGCTTAGTTTTTAATTTTTGGGAAATTAAAGGTTTTAAAATTTTTAATAATAGGTGAAGAAAGTGAAAAAGTTTTGAGGAGTTATCTTCTATTTTTTGGACTATAAATATATGACATTTGGTAATTTATCCACTCACATATTTTTTTTTCGTCACGTTTTTCACTCCCTCCATATTTTCCAATACTCTTCATATTGTTTAACATGAAGTTATGATATTCTTTTTATTTTTTTTCTATTATTAAAGTTTGTTTTAAAGTGATTAACAAAGTAAAATTGAACTGGGACGGATGGAGGATTTTATTTATATTTGGCTCTTTTATTGGTCATGATGATTATATTTAACGTTAAGGGTTTAAAGATTTATGTTTTCAAGGTTTGAGTTTTTAGCGTACTAGGGTCACTATATTGCAATGTAATGAAGCTCGACTATATAAAGTATAGTACTAATTTAAATGGATACAGAATACAAAAAAGATTACACACAATTTTGTGATAATATTATTTTGTGTCGACGCTTTTATACTTCAAAATACCATTTTCAAAACTGTTTTGAGGTTTGAAAAACTATCGTCCAATTTTAAAAACTTGCAATACTACCAATTTGTTTTCGGAATCAAAACTTGATCTTGTGTTAATCAATTAACAATTTAGAATCGTATGATAAAAAAAAATCTCGGCGTGCATCGCACGTGGGTTAAAACTAGTTCGGTTAAAATATGAGAGTTAGATATGAGTCATAACCTTTAGGTCACGGGTATATATAGCAACCAAATTATCCTAAAAAAATATTCATTTCTTATTGTGATGCTTGTGAAGCAATTACATTATTCATACAAAATGTTTTATCACTATTTCATATTAATATAGAAATTTTGAAGTTTGTATACAAATAGTTTCATATTTACGTTTCATTCTAGTAATAGTATATTTTGTAGTACAGTATGTTTTAAATCCATTAGCTTTTTATTAGTTAATGTAGTAGGAGTATAAAACACAAAATAATGATATAAAAGATTTTATATCAACACAAAATAGTGATGAACTTTGATTTAAAAATGTTGAAACACTCTACACATTGACAAAAAGTTACATTGTCTAATTATAATTGATCGAAATGTAAAATGAAAAAACAAAATCTGAACAAATAACAATAATTTAAAATAAGAAACCAAGAAATCAATCAGAAACCCCAGCGAGAAATGGAGGTCGCAGAGGTCAGGAGCTCAAATCCACAGCCTGCTGTTCACGGCGGTGGCGGATACACTCTCCCCGCTGTCCGATTCTCAAACGAGGACATTCTATTTTGCATTGATATCGGCCGCGAAACGTTGGCGGAGATGAAGTTGAACGGCCCCAACGGTCGCCCCTACACCCGATTGGATTCCATAAGCAGGCAATTATGCTATTCGTCCACTCCAAGCTCACCATCAATCCCGATCACCGTTTCGCATTCTCCGCCCTCGGCAAATCCACCTATTGGGTACCATTTCTGTGCCCTTCTCAGTTATAATTAGTTCATTAATTACTGCGTTGTAGTCGATTTTAGGGTTAAATTGATTCTGTTTCTAGGAAATTGGAAGCTTCACCTATTAGCTTAGTTGGTGAGAGTTCACATTGAAGCATAACCTGCGTATCACTTGAATTAGTGCCTGATTACTTTTGTTATGGTGATAAATTACGTATTATTCTGAATTACAGAAGAGCAACGGTTATGATTCTTTTCTGAGCTAAGAGGTTTTAGGATTGAGAATTTTTTTTGTGTGTGTTTGCTATCTGGTGCTAAGGCTGTATGTATTTGTTTTTGGCTTGTTACTGAGTGTATGATGTGTATCACTAATTTAAAAGATAATGTTGCTTCAGTTGTGCATTTCGTGTGAATGTGTGCTGCACAGCTTTATATGCTGGAGATGTTCACAATGCTTTTGTTAATCCACGCATAAGATATTTTCAGATGCATTCTGGTTTATAAGTCACTGGTATAGGAATGTGCAAAATTTTGTGATATGGTGTATGTGGTTGAGTGGCATGGCTGCCACGTTGATGAGAATCACGCCTCTTTTCTTGTAGTGGTTGTGAATGTGATCCTTGTATGTTGGGATTCTACTTGTTATCAGTTTTGAAAATGTTAAAAGTTCCGGGGCACATTTTACTCTGGTAGTAATTTTTTTTGTTGATGGAAGATTAAATTTGCTGCAAGATGCATTTGGAATTTTGGATATAAGAGTGCTAGTTTGTTTTAATGTTGGAATCAAGAGGGCAGGATCATGACATATATTGAAGTAACTTGAGTTTGAATCTTTGTTATCTGGTAGTATATACAATCAAGATGTTATAATTTGAATAGACATCCTCGATATTGGGTAGCTAAATATCCAGCATGAATGCTATGATTTTTGCTCCATGACACTATTTGTCGCTTGTTACCCGCAGTCATTATGTTATTTATTCTACTCTTATTGATCATATTCCCTGATTTTGTCCTGTTTCTTCATTGTGAAGCTCCGGAAAGAGTTCAGTAGTGAAGTTGATGCAGCACTTTCCGCTCTACGAGGTCTATCAGTGGATTCATCCACCAGCCATGCAGATCTCACTCAGCTTTTCAAAGTAGCAACTCACGAAGCTAAAAAATCTCGTGCACAAAATCGGATATTCCGTGTGGTCAGTGACTATCAATCTATCATGAACTCACATTATCCTCGTACATTTATGACATTGAGCAATCCAACCATCTCCCCCTCTCCCCTCTTACTCTATGTCTGCCTATTTTATGAAAGAGCATTTAGATTGCTGTAGTTGTGGGATCAGTTTTGCCCAATGCTTATGCATAATGCATAACCTTTTGGCTTTCTTGTTTCAGATCTTGATCTACTGTAGGTCATCCACGCCGCCAAAATCCCAGTTGCCTTCGACTCTGAAGCTCTTCACCTTGGATGTGATGTACCTCCACGACAAACCCGGACCGGATAACTGTCCACAAGTGGTGTATGATACACTAGTTGACGCACTCGAACGAATCAGTGAGTTCGAGGGCTACATCTTTGAGAGCGGTCAAGGACTGACACGTGCCCTGTTCCGTAACATGTGTCAGCTGTTATGCCATCCTCAGCAGCGTTGTATTCAGGACGAGCTGGACCTGCCCAAGTCTCTGGTGAAGAAGTCTCCTGCAGCTGATGCATCGCAAGGGGGATGAAAACGCAGTCGTCTCCATCCAGTGATGCAGAAATGTAATTAATCAAGAATCCTAAGGTAACTCTCTTTTTTGCTGTCGACTTATCCTGTAAGTTTCTGCACCAAAATGCTGTGATTTATCTTTCTGGATTTTGTCGTCAACTGTGATGATGCAGCTCTAAATGAAGTAAATTTTATGTAGTGTTTATTAGATTCAGATTCTCGATCTCTTAAGAAGCTCGAATGTAGCACAATGCCTTTTAGCTCTGGATTCTCCATTGCATAATCGTGCTGGTTGTGATATTACATAATCTCGATTGTGGACGTGAATATTCAGATAAGCATGAGCTGAATGCACCTCTTCTGCGTCGAGTTATGTAATAGCACAACACACATAATGAGACATTTAACGGTGAACATTAAAAAATGGCAATATGAAACATTTGTTGGCGGATGGATGGAGTAATAGCATCTCCAACAGTACTGCAAAACTTAAAATGCAGTAGGAAAATACCTCCAACCGTACTGCAAAACCAATCCTATTATAGGTTTTTGATGAAAAAATACATATCTTTAGGTTTGCACTTAAACTATATCAAAAACACATTTTAGATTTTGATTTATTGCATTCAAGTCCAAATCATTTTATATTTATCAAATGAACAAGGGAAGGAAGAGAAATAAAAATACAAGAAAAGGAATGGAAAAAACTTACAGTAGTTTCAGTAAAACACACGCAGACAGCAGGTTGGAGAAGAAGATAACAAATAAAAACCAAAATAATTCAATTAATGTTACTCCATTTAATTGTTGATTAGTGGGCTGGCCCATTTCTTTATACACGTTTTTTTTATAAAGTTGTCCAAAGCAAAGACTAAAAATCTAAAATATGATTAAGAATATTAAAAATAAAAAGACTCAACCTAATCAAAATAAAATATGCATAAAACGATACGTGACCTAGATAAAATAAGATTAAGAAGATACAATAAACTAAAACGTTATATTAATAAGCTAAATACGTAAAAAAAAACAGAAAGATAAATAATTAAAATTACACGTTTTTAAAATAAATAATAAATTTTATATATAGTCATATTAATTAATAAGTTTTATTATGTTATTTAATATAATTTAATTTAAAAGTTATCGACAAATTGCTATGGGGTTAGTGTGTAATTTAGATAAAATATATAGATGTGATTGAAAATATAAAAAGTAATTGATTGGAGAATATTCTTTTTAGTTTGAGTTTAGTTTAAATGGTTGGAGTAAAATCAATATTAGTGTGGAATTTACCCTAAAATGAGTTTGAGTTAAGGCCATGTTTGGTTGACGGGAAAGTAAAGTTGGCAAGAAAAATGATTCCTGAGAAAATGAATCTCCGGAATATGATTCCTAATAATTTTACTTTCCTGTGTTTGGAGAAAACATCAAAATTTTAAATTTTATATTAGATTTGAACACCAAACTAAAAATATACTCCTACTTATTATTATTTTTATTTATAAAAAAGAATAATAATATAAAATTTTAAATAAATTATTAATTAAAATGATATTAATTATATTTTTATTTATTATTAGTTTAAATATGGATTATATATCATAATATATAATAATATAATTACAATTATAATTACATGGAGTACTATAATCATAAATGATATAATAATAAATATGATTATTGTAATTATAATTATAATATTTACTAATATTATAATTGAATAAATTTTATAATTTGAATTTCACTACGACTTTATTGATTAATTATTAATTTATAAAATAATAATAATTATTTATTATTATATAATTCATATTATGTATTTATATTTAATTATTTAACAAATTATTAATTATTATTATGATAATTAAAAATATATATTATAATAATATAGCTAAAATTATGATAATTTTAATTATAGTTATTTATACCGAAATTAAGTAGTACTCCGTGTGATTTATAATTCTATATCATTTTTAATACATTGTAAATAATAATAATAATAATAATAATATTATTATGTAAGAATCCTAAAACTGAGAAAAAGAATACCTGACAAAAGTTAGGATTCAGAATCTTGGAAAGTTGTACTAACTTTCCTTGTTCTCGGGATTCTGATTACTTTCCCAGTTTGATTAAAAACCGAAATAAACACAAGAATTTAAAATTTATGGAATCAAATTACTTTCCGATAAAATTCTGATAACCAAATGTGCCTTAGTGTAATGGTTGGAATAACCATCCGGAAGTTATTGCCGCGCAACTTGGCGGTGCCAAAATTCTGTGGAAAGGCGGAAAACAAAATTCATTTAAATACTATACTTTTATTTGCAGGCTATGATTAATTGATTTGGGCTCAATATTGGGCCTGTGAATATTTAATGGGTCTTATTTTTTATTGGGTCTGATTGTTACAAATGGGTTTTACGCTATAAGTCTCTAACACAAAAAAGGACTAAATCCTATTTGCTTTAGAAAAATGAATGACCAACTCTCTGTATAATACTCAATAATAGTACTCCATCCTTTTCTTCATAATAGTTCACTTGTTTTTTATTTTAGAATTTTTTTATAGTTGAGTTATTCTTATATATGGTAATAATTAACTCATTTTTTTTCTTTTGCTTCATTCTTTCTATTTTATTCACTTTTTTATTTTATTTTATTTTTCTCTTTTTTACTGTGTTTACTTTATTACCTACTCAATTAACATACTAAACATTCACTTCTTAAATTTCGTGCTAAAAAAATTGCATCAACTATAAAGGAACGGAAAGAGTACTCATTTAAAGAGTCTCGCTATTATATGAAATATGGTTTAAAATGAAAAAAAATGTAAATGAGCTTTTTTAACTACGTAGCTACCAAAATAGCGAAGTGAAACATTATATTGCAGCTGGATGGAAACATGGAGTGGATTACCTATATAACTAAAAATGACGGAAATAAACATCAATATAGTTAAATATTGATATTTGTTTACGTAACTTAATCAAAACCAGTTCAGGTTAAAAAGTTATGATGTGATCTAAGTCCACCTATGATTTAAGAATACCTCAAAAAAACATTTTAAAATCCGTGTAGAATTTCTATTATTTACCTTTTCCTTAATGAATGCAAATGAATATTGTTTTTTCTCCCTAGTCAGTTAGGTATTCCTTTTGTGACTAATAAACTAAAAGATGTGTGAAAATCTTAAATTGCGTCTTATAGCATTGTGATGGTGGAATTTTATGTTATAATAAAATAGCCCCCATTGCAATAATCTGTGAGATAATATACATATTTAACAAGGTTTGGTTGGTAAAGTATTATAAAGGTTTTTTATGCGTGTCAGCTCAAAGATTATGATAGGCTGCTTCTATTAGAAAAATAAGGCGAAACTATTAGAAAAATAAGGTTAAATCTGTTATGTGGTTGGTGGTGCTAAAATTGGTTTTGCATGTTTATTAATACATTAAGTAGCACTACTATATTTTTAATTATTAGTGTGAGTGACCTAACTAATTATTGCCAATAAAGCCCAATATTTGTAACATTTTTTTAAGGAATATTTGTAACATATTAACTGCATATAGAAAGCAAAAAAGATAGGATGGTTGTTGTATACTAGTAATTGCCATGACCCCATTAATTAATATGTACTCCAACAAGCAATGGAAAACACCACTACTGATTTGTGCCTCGTCTAATGTGTTTGTCTTTTATAGATGTTATATTAACATTAATTATTAATTATGGAGTGGTGAGATTTAATCATAACTTACCCATAAAATATTTTTAAGTAATTGTATCAATATGGGTTTATTGAATTTACATTAACTATATGATTATATATCGAGTTTGTGTATTGTTGATACGGTAGTTTGATTTTTTAAAATACAATTATGTAATTGGGAAAAAAGGTTCGTAACAAATGAAAATTGATTATGTTCGTTGAAACAAAAAAACTTAACTATCAAATACATAAATGTTGCGTAGTAGGAGTGTCAATTTAGTGTTAATCTACAACCGCTTGATAAATATCAAAGAGAAATTGCTGGAAAGGTAGAGAACATTTATTTCATAGTACTTTATCCACAATATTAATTTTATAACTAAACAAATTCGCCACAAACTGCACCTGATTTAATACGAAAACAGTTTCAAATCATGCACATTATATAAACTAAATTTAATTCAAGAAAAAGTGGGATTATCAATATTCTGATATTCTCTTAGTGCCATAAAAATATTAAATATATGCTAGAATATTAGTAAACAAATATGAATATAAATGCAAACCAAACTATTTTTGATAGGATTGGATAAAGCTGCGTTATGCATGAGACTAGAATTACGAGACACTACTAATACTAAGGCCATCCGCAACGCTGTCTCTTATTCGTCTCTTATCCGTCTCATCTCTTCATTATTCATGGGCCCCACTGTACTTTTCATCCAATCTCTTAACTAAGAGACAACACATGCAACCCTCAATCTCTTAACCATCCTATTCCTTAACTATTCATTCAATTTCATTTTTTATTTTTATTTCCAACAAATTCAATTAATAAAAAACACACTTCATTAAATAAAATAAAAATACAACTTAAAATTTTTAAAAATAAAAAAAACACATAATTAAAATCCTAAAAAAATAAAAATTACATAATTTAAAATACAATTTTATAGAAATTAAAAAAAACTACTCCGTCGGCGAATCATCCCTCGAAGGCGGTGGCGGTGCACTCAAGCTACCTGGAGGCGGAATACCAGTTTGTCTTGCCATATACTCAATTCCGGCAAGATGGGCTTGATATTGTGGAGGCGTCATGCGGGAAGTGTCCGCTATCGTGGCGGTCAAGTACATGGACAATAGGGTGTTCGAGCCCGAGCCCGCCTGGCTTGATTCGCCTCGGCCCCTCCTCCCTCTAGTCGCCTTCGTCACCTCGGTCCCTTGCGGCCGACGGCGCCCACGGGAGGACCCCCCTGCATCGGTGACCGTGCCCTCAACCTCCTGCGAGGCAAACTCTTGTGCGGCGCTGCTTGAACCGCCCTCACTAGACGAGTATTGGCCACCCGCCGTGTGCTTCGTGCGTTTCGAGGTCGAGCCTGTGCTGGACTGGACACCACCAGCCCACATTTCCTCGTCTCTGACCACCTCCCAAACATCGACATGTTTGAATTCTTTGCCATTGTCATAAAAAAAGACTCGCAAAGCCGCTCTCAGAATGTCGGCTACACTGGCTCCGCTTTGGTAATTCGCCGCTTCATTCTTGTAGATCCCGCAAATTTTTTTGACTTCTTTGTCGACTCGGTCAAAATGACTGCAGAGCAACTTCAATGTGCGGCGGCGGGACCCCCTTTGACTTAATCTCGTTGTAGGCGTCGGTGACTTTTTCCCAAAAACACTTCCGGGTTTGTTGATTCCCGACGATGGGATCGTACGAGACGCTGACTCAGGCGTTGTACAGAGCCATCGTGTCCTTGCGGCTATATGGATGACGACCTACATCCTCCTCCTCCTCGGCCGCCTCCTCCTCTTCCTCCACGACGTCGAATGCGCGAGCCCTAGAGCTTCCACCGCCTCGTCCTCCTTCCGGATTGGGTTCATCCGGATAATCCTGCATAATTTGGGATAATCCCTGCGAATACCTCGGGGCGAAGGGACAAGCATATGCATCAACATCAAAATGGGGTGGTTGGTACGACGTCGGCGTCGAAGAGCCTTGGGTGCCCGGCATCGACGAACCGGAACCGGAACCACCCAAGACATTGCACATGCCCCCCAGTCGCCAAACGCGTTTATGTCAAAGTCGCCGGAGCCGCCAGAGTTTTCTTCGCCGGACATTTTGTGATGAAAATTGGAGAGGAAATAGAGATGATTTGAGAAGAATAGATGTGTGTTTGTGTGTATAATGAGAATGAAAGAGGAGTATTTATAGAATAAAAAATAAAAAAATAACCGTTGAACGGTCATATGACCGTTTTTTAATTTTTTTATTATTAAAATCAATTTTTTTTAACAAAAAATGATTTATTACGTCATCGTGACGACGCCCACTCGCGGGCCGGCGAGTGGGCGCGCCAACCGTCTCGCTGGGACGAGACGCTCACCGAGACCGAGACGAGACGCGGGGCTGCAACGCCGTCTCGTCTTGCCGAGACGAGATAGAGATGGCAACGAGACGCGTTGCGGATGGCCTAAGATAGAGAACTCTAAATGGATATTTTTAATTGTTTGATATTTTATATAAGAGCGTTAGCAATGGTACGAATGTCCCGACGGACTTCCCAAAAACACCTCCTGTCACGTCATAAGAACATCCCACTGCATTGCCACGTCATAAGGACATCCCACTGCACAATGGCGGACATCTCCAAGGACATCCCGGCGGACATCCACAATAATAAAAATTCATAAATTCACTAAATTAAATAATTTACGGAATTAAATTTTTGACACGAATACGGACGGAGAAAATGCAATGATAATTTCATTAAATAAAAAAAATAAAAAAGTACAGTTCAACAAAAAAATCAGAACAAATTACATTAAAAAAATCAACGTGCACCCCTCCGCGTCCTTAGCTCTTCAATTATATCGTTCTGGAGTCGAATATGGGCATCTTTTTGGCGCATGTCGGCAAATGCACGGACCCGATCGGCCTCTCCATGGGGTATTCCAATACGTGCATTGGCGGTGGCCGCGCCGTGGCTTTGACAGGCAGCATCAACATCATCATTGGTCCAATCAGTCAATATTGGACCTTCATCTTCGACAATCATGTTGTGCATGATAATACATGCGTACATGACATCAACGATGTTGTCAATATACCACAACCGTGATGGACCCTTCACTGCCGCCCATCGAGCCTGAAGCACACCAAATGCCCGCTCCACATCCTTGCGCGTCGCCTCCTAACGTTGCGCAAAGTAGATCTTCATTGGATATGTTGGGCATCTGATCGTCTTCACAAAGACAGGCCACATGGGGTATATCCCATCCGCTAAATAGTAGCCCATACTGTGCTGGTTGCCGTTGGCGACGAAACTGACGGTCGAACCAACGCCCATGCACTGCTCGTTGAAAAGGGGCGACGACTGGAGGACGTTGATGTCGTTGTTCGACCCGGCTACTCCAAAATACGTATGCCAAATCCACAGCCGGTAGTCAGCTACCGCTTCGAGGATTATCGTGGGATTCTTGCCTTTGAAGCCGGTAGGGTACACCCCTTTTCAGGCGGTGGGGCAGTTCTTCCACTCCCAATGGATACAATCTATGCTGCCCAACATTCCCGGAAACTCGTGCTGACTCCCGTGCATATCCATCAGAGCCTGGCAGTCCTCGGGGGTAGGCTTCCGAAGATACCTATCCCCGAGTATCTCCCTAACGCCCTCACAAAAATACTGCAGACATTCGCGGGCAGTCGACTCGCCGATGTGGAGGTACTCGTCAAATATGTCGGCCGCGCCTCCGTATACAAACTGGATGATTGCAGCAGTGCACTTCTGTATGGGCATGTGATCGGGTTTACCAACCGCATCCTCCCTAATCCTGAAATACTCGTATCGACGCTCTAAAGCGCTCAGGATACGCATAAATAGCGGACGATGCATCCTAAAACGTCGCCGGAACATGTTATCCCCATACCGCGGCTCCGGAGCGAAGTAGTCCTCATACAATCGACGGTGTGCAGCGATGTGGTCTCGGGGTACTATAGCTCGACGATGGATGGAGCGAGGTACAGCTTGTATTGGGCGATTTATCTCCCAAGACGTATAGGCCTGCACCGCTTCGTTAATTTGCCAGCATATGTGACCAGCATCCCGACCTATACCACCCGCACCACTACCACTACCACCACCACTAGCCATTTTGGATAATATACCAATAGAAACGTAGAGAGAGAGTGAGAGAAACTCGTTAAAACAAGTGGTGCAAATGAAATGAAGTTCAACGAGCCATACATATAGAGTTTAAAATTTTTTTAAAAAATCAAAATTTGGGACGTCTGTCGGGGCACCGCAATGGCGGACGTCCCGACGGACATCGTCGGAAGGCCGATGATACCTCACATCCGCGGCGGACGTCTGCATCCGTCGATCCGTGCCTAATGGCGGGACATCCGCCATTGCTGATGCTCTAAGCTTAATTCAAAGCCCAATATAAAATAAAGATCTATCTCAATATAACTTTAGCTATATTTATATAACCCGTCAATTTATCCAAGTTAAACCATTGTTATCTAATTACTCAAATCTAGATAATTTATTTTCTACTAAACAACAACAAAAAAATCTTATCTACGCATACTCTAACACGAAGCTCCCATTTAAGCTCACCTTTCTCATCAGGGCAACCATTCCTCTTCTCATGCCGCTTACATTTAACAAAAGTGTCGACATTAACTTGATCGAATAATCATATAAAGAAAAGTGGACTAGGTTTTTGTTTCTTCCATGGAGATTTCGCCATTTTCGGTCCGTTTGTTTTCAATTCTGAGTCCGTAGTTAGATTTGTTTCTCGTTTTGCGTCTGATCAACCGTTTATTTGTGTTTCCATCGTCTAGTTTAGGTTTTCTCGTCGTTTTTCTTTTTCGTGTCGCCGTCGTCTTCTCCGGTCGATAGGTGTTGAGTCGTCCATCTTCTCTAGGCTGTTTTCCTCGGCGGTGTGGGAGACGGAGTTATAAGGGTGTTGTGTCGGTTTTGGAGGTGGCTTGCGGTTCGACTGTAGTGGCAGCGCCTTTTAGGGTTCTTAGTTTTCTTGAGGTTTCGGTTTCGCCGTCACCGGCGTTGGCCTGTCCGGTCTTTTCTGGTCTTCGATCTTCTTCTGTTCTATGTCGGAATTTTGGGCGGAGGTGGCTGGGCACGGCTTCCCTAGGCTAGTGCCGGCTAGGGTTTCTTGTGTAGCAAGTTGGCGGCTAGGGTTTCTTGGGCAGCAAGTAGGCGGCCGCTAACGTTCCGCCATACCTGATGGCGGATCTGTGCAGTGGGGAAGAAGGGGATGGTAGGGATGGCGGTAGGGATGGTGGCTGACAGTTAGAGGGATCTGCTCCTGGTTGGTTGACAGTGGCAGCAACTATGACCGCAGCTGGGGCGGACTCTCGGTCCGGCGAGATTGTGAGGAGTGACGCTCATAATGCTCTGATTCTCTCCACGAATTGCATTGAAAAATGTTTGGCAGAATGTGAAGAAGTTACTGCATCCGAGGAGACTGGTCGAATGTCGAATTTGGTTGGCTTTTTCAACCGGAATAAGGAAGGGCGGCCGGGTTTTGCTACTATGTTGGAGGACGACGTCAATTTTGACAAAATTGAAGCTCAATCTCTTCAAATCAGCCCCATGCAATTAATTGAAGAAGATGAGGGGCTTTTCAAAGCTCGAGATGCCGGTGCTCCCCATAATAAAACCGAGTAGACAGTGAATCATGGAAAAGACGTGGTCTCCATCCAAATGAACCCTAATACCTTCACAAATATCCTACATTCCATGTTTGTGGCAGATCCCGAGACCAACACTTCCCACACATATAACAGTTCCCGAAAACACCTAAACCAATAACCTTTACTAACCAAACACCGACCCACCCCTTATACACAACAGCCTCTCCCCTTAGCCTTCAAAACTAGAAGATCGCTACCTCCCCCAGCCTCAAACCCTCTCGCTCCACCACAATCCAACTTAGCCATTACCTTTCCCCAAACCAAGAGCTTGATACTCTCAGAACCAACCAATTTTGATACCTCAATGCAAGACTCCGAGCCTAATGACCCCCCCAACGCCAGTCCCCACAACTCTGAAGCCTTCCTTGGAATCGGCCCAGCCCAGAAAATCCATGGCCGAAATCTTGCGAGGCAGTTATACCGCCCCTGGCCCGAAAATCCTTGATGCTTCACGCATCAAACAAAGGGGTTCAATGAGTTCGGAAGACGGGATCCCCTGCCTAAATATCCCGAAATCTGATAATGATGAGCTTGCAGGTCGCATGGGACTCGCGCTGATCGGGAAGTTCTCACACTCCATCCCAGGCCCCCACTTGATTCGCAAAGCCCTATCAAACTTCAAATTGAAAGGTACGCCGAGTTGGAATTTCATTAATGCTAAGCATATCCTCATTACCTTATCTGAGATTGATGACTATGTGAAAATTTTATGTGGGGCTAGCAATAATAACACTTGGTTTGTTGAGCACCATCCGATGAGAATGTTTAAGTGGTCCCCTGATTTTGACCTCTACTTTGAAACTCCCATTGCTGTTGTTTGGTGTAATTGCATGCATTACCCATCCATTTGTTTGAAGAATCCATGTTATTCTCTATTGGTAAATTATTTGGTGAGCCTATTCAGATTGATCATAACACTTCCACACGAGCACGTTTGTCATATACACGCATTTGCATTGAGATAGATATTTCGAAGCCTGCTCCAGAGAAGTACATGCTTCGGATTAGGGAAAAGGATGTGACTTTACAAGTGAGGTGGGATAAGATCCCACAATACTGCCCAGCCTGCAAACATGTGGGTCATTTAGAGGAGCATTGCTATGCCTTTGGGAAGAAACCGACACCACCAAAGAAAGACTTCTCCAGACCAGCCCCACAGAAGCAGAATGAGAGGAGATAAGAGCAACGGGGTCAGCCCCGGGGAAACCAGTCAGATGGCCAGACAGAAGCGGGATCAGGATGGACCCGTGTGGGTAAGAAAGGCACATATGTGAGGGAATCGGCGGCACAGGAACAGAATAAGGGCTCTCAGGAACCAAGGTATGAATACAGAGTAGTAGCAAGCAAAAAAGACAACAACCATGGTACCAGCCTACAGATTCGAGAGCCTAGCTTTTCCCCAAACTCGGGCATGCTGGACCAGCACCCTTCTGAAAGGGGCAAGAGAAAGAAGAAGAGAAGTCCAGAGAGCACAGCTAGATACAGAGAGAAAAGAAGACTAAGGAGGCTAGCGAAGGTAGAGGGTCGTGCAATGATAGAAACCGAGGGATCTGAGTTTGAGAGTGATGGGGGGGATTTACAGAGCAGATCGAGACCTCTCTCTCCCACATACAGAGGAGGCCGATTTACTGATCCAAAGGCTTATATGGGACTAGGAGCTCACAACAACAGTTTTGACATTTTGGAAGATGAGGATCCCGAGACAGAGTCGTCTATGGCTATGGTTCTGCATGATGGGACAGTGGACGCACAGATTATCCACGACGCTAGAAGGGCAAAGGGGGTACGGATTGAGGCTGCTAGAAATGGCAGCTCACCGATGGAGATCGCCAGCGATGGGGATCCTCGCCCTATGATTAAGGCACCGATGAATAAAACGAGGGTTTCTACCTCGTTCACAACCTGATTTATTTCCCTATGACGAGCCAGTTCCTAGTGTGGAACGCGCAGGGTGTGGCGAATGGCCGCACGAAGGGACATCTGAGATACCAGATTCGGGAACACAAGATTTTGTTTGCAGCAGTTATTGAACCACAGAGGCTACCGCCAGCTTTAGGGAGGAACTTCCAGGGCCTTCGGTTTGCGGGAGCCAATGAAAGTGGCCATATTTGGATCCTTATCCATGAGGATTGGACAGTGGAGGTGGTTGATGATTCCAGACAGGCCTTACATGTTAAGGTCTCTGCCATAGTCTTCCCATTCCCGATCTATATCACCATAGTGTCACGCCCGCATTTTCTAAAGATAGAAAACACGGTTGATCGCGACTAGGGGAGGGTTAAAGAAGCGGGGAAGAAAGGGGAAATCCAACACAAATCGACCATAGCTCGAAACAAATGGGAATAGCTCGAATAAAATCAGAGTATCTCAACAATCAACAACTCAAAGAAATGAATATTATCTTAGTGATACAAGAACTCAAAAGAAGGACAACTACTTAGCGGAAGCATTTGAGAGAAGGAATATGCCACGTGTGAAGACATGGCACATTCTACACACTTAAATTTCTTCAACGGTCTTGCTCAACACCCACCGCACCCGTCACGCTCAACCTGCACATTTTTAAAAAGAAATGCAGGGCTGAGTACTTGATGCACTCAGTGGACTCATGCCGAAAACATTTATAAAAGTATTTATCATGCCACCATTGAGTGACCTTGGGGTTTTAACTTTAGAAATCACCCAAGACACTAAAATCTTTTCCATTGTAAAATTCGGTTGATCAACCATTTTCCCATAGCTATCTCCCATATCTGATCCATTGATGACAAGGAACGTGGCCACATTCCAAGTCACTAGACCTGCCGACCCAAAAGACGGCTCACGATCTCCATAGGTGTACACTAGCCTGAATAGGGACTCACTCCCTAGACAAACCCGAATTCGATTATCCATTGATGGCAAAAGCCACATCAGATAGGTTCCATAGAATAAAACAAAACACGGCATGACAAATATTCATATCATTTTCACATAAAAATATACTTTGGGCATTGCTCTTATTTAAAAAGAAAGCCCACCTCGTTCGTTTAAAGCTTTAACTTGTGTTTCATTCTGTCCTCGAAAAGCGTGTGTGAAGTCACCCATAGATTTAAAGTACTCCGGCCCAATCTTCCATTACTCTAACTCCTTATCAAAATAGTAGGCCCAAATATTTTAAGTAATGCATTAGGCCCAAAGAATTAAATCAATAAGGCCCAATATTCCATTTTATTAATATGGCCCAAAAATTTAGATAAAACAAAGACTAAAGCTTCTTCACTTTTTCTCAACTTACGTGGACAGTGAACTCAATTTGAAGTCCCCTTCTTCTTCTCGATCTCTCCCTCCGTCTCTCATCTCTCTAAAAAATCTTCTCTCCGGCAAAACTCGGCACCGCCGCTGCCATTATTCTTCGCCGACGCGAGCTGCTGCATCAAGCACCGCCGTTCGGATCTGAATTGCGGCGAGTCTCCGTCAATGCCTTCCTCGCGCTGCTGCTGTCCCTCCTTCGTGACATTGCTGCTGTCTGCTGCTCATGTAGTGGCATCCGCCGTTGTTCCTCCGTCGCTCCGGAGTGGAGGAACACTGCCGTTGTGGTCCAGATCGGTCATCATCGCTGTCGGAGTGGAGGAGCTCTGCCGTCGCAGTCCAGATCGGTTGTCGTCGGCTGCTGCCCGTCGGTCAGCCTGTTCGCCGCCGACGTCGCTCGATTCTCCCACCGCCGCTGCTGTTCGGTTCGTGGGTTGCGCAGTCCGCTCGCTGCTGCTGCTCTCAGTCCGCCGCAAAAATAGAGAATCTGAATTGAACCCCATCAACCTCCTCTTTCTCGGCTTGGTCACGGTGACTCAACACCGGGCCTACTCGTCAATCGCCACTCACCGCCGCCTCTGTATCTGCTGTCCGCTGCTACGCCGTCGTGAAACTCCAGCACCGCCGTCACCGTCGCTCAGCTCGGCTTTCGTCATCGTCTTCGCCCTACTACCTCAGCGGCAATCGGCGCCGCCCGCTTCTCTCCTTTCTAACTATCTAGGTTTCTTCTCTCTCTTTTTTTACTGGGTGACGTGTGGGGTGAATATATATACATGGTTGAAATTGTTTTTTGATTGCTTCCTATTTCTAAGGAAACAGATTTGAACAAAAGATTTGGGAAGAAGCATATCAGGTATGGTCTTATGTAGGGCTTTTCCAAAATTGGGCTCAAAAGGAAGAAATAAAAATGTATTTTGGACTCATAACAATTGGGTTCTAAAAGTGAAATACTTCTTTCGATAAATAAATAAAGGCGAAAAATTTTCAGATGCGTAACAACGTCCTTTCGAGAATAAACAAAAAAAGTCGGGTGTTACAATCTACCCAACTTAACAAAAATTTCATCCCGAAATTTGCTTACGTCCTTCGAATATTTCTCCATCATCTTGTCTTGTACCCACTTTCGGGTTTGACACTTCATTTTGTCTTCGTGATCTTCCTCTTCTTGAAATTTTCTTCGTATTCTTTTTGATCTTATCGTTTAGTGAAAACTATAGGAAATAGTAACTATCCTACCAGAGATAAAAATGGTTCGCACCTAGCTTGCTCCAAAGTTTCACGCAATTTCAAGACAAAGTCTCATGGTCCATCGGCCTCCATTCGCACTCTCGATCTCCTTGCCTCGTCGTGCCTTGACAAATTAGGGGTTCACCCCAAATTTTCAGATTCTCGTTCGTTTTCGTCACTCGGGAAAGTGATAGATTATCTCAACTTAAAACTACGGTTCGCGCGTATTCAATCTAGCCTACAACATAAGCACTCTATGTTCGCAACATACTTCATCATCTCACATCTCAACATCTACCACAATTAACGTCATTCATACTACAAGATAAACACACAACATTTTCACATCCCATAGCAAAACACTTTCGCACTTCACATTTACATTCATAAAATTTTGACACAAAAGCTTTCTTCAAACTCTTTCACACTTTCCTAAAATTTCCACATCTCACTTTTAAAGTAAAAGTTTTGACTCAAAACTAAAATATACTTTCGCATCAACTTTCATCCATCGTATAAAACACTCCATAGAATAACGCATCATACTTTGCACATCATAACATAATATCATCACACTTCCATAGCTCAATTTTCCAAATGAAAAAGTTAAAACTATTTTTCTCGAAACTCAAAAATTTCGAATAATTCATAAACACAGTATTTCCATTGATCAATTTTTTTTCCCTAAAAGATAATCACCCCATTGCATAACATACATCTTTCTATCACCATAGATTTTCATCTTCTCGCAAAACACACACACACATATATATATACCATAGCTCCTCTATCCCATTGTAAAACATACTTTATTTTCATAACCATAGCTCTTCTCATCTCATTTCCAGAAAACTTTCTTAAAAAAAAAAATTTCATAAAATAAATTACCTCTTTCTTGATTGAGCGTGGCGAAGCGGGATATTGAGCCTTCAATGCATAATTATTATTATCATTATTATTATTATCACTATTATTTTAGTCTAGCGAAACAAGTCAAGACTAAGCCTGAAAAAGACTCTCGGGTCCAGAGCGGAAAGAAAAATTGCTCTGATACCACTTTGTCACGCCCGCATTTTCTAAGGATAGAAAACACGGTTGATCGCGACTAGGGGAGGGTTAAAGAAGCGAGGAAGAAAGGGGAAATCCAACACAAATCGACCATAGCTCGAAATAAATGGGAATAGCTCGAATAAAATCAGAGTATCTCAACAATCAACAACTCAAAGAAATGAATATTATCTTAGTGATACAAGAACTCAAAAGAAGGACAACTACTTAGCGGAAGCATTTGAGAGAAGGAATATGCCACGTGTGAAGACATGGCACATTCTACACACTTAAATTTCTTCAACGGTCTTGTTCAACACCCACCGCACCCGTCACGCTCAACCTGCACATTTTTAAAAAGAAATGCAGGGCTGAGTACTTGATGCACTCAGTGGACTCATGCCGAAAACATTTTATAAAAGTATTTATCATGCCACCATTGAGTGACCTTGGGGTTTTAACTTTAGAAATCGCCCAAGACACTAAAATCTTTTCCATTGTAAAATTCGGTTGATCAACCATTTTCCCATAGCTATCTCCCATATCTGATCCATTGATGACAAGGAACGTGGCCACATTCCAAGTCACTAGACCTGCCGACCCAAAAGACGGCTCACGATCTCCATAGGTGTACACTAGCCTGAATAGGGACTCACTCCCTAGACAAACCCGAATTCGATTATCCATTGATGGCAAAAGCCACATCAGATAGGTTCCATAGAATAAAACAAAACACGGCATGACAAATATTCATATCATTTTCACATAAAAATATACTTTGGGCATTGCCCTTATTTAAAAAGAAGGCCCACCTCGTTCGTTTAAAGCTTTAACTTGTGTTTCATTCTGTCCTCGAAAAGCGTGTGTGAAGTCACCCATAGATTTAAAGTACTCCAGCCCAATCTTCCATTACTCTAACTCCTTATCAAAATAGTAGGCCCAAATATTTTAAGTAATGCATTAGTCCCAAAGAATTAAATCAATAAGGCCCAATATTCCATTTTATTAATATGGCCCAAAATTTTAGATAAAACAAGGACTAAAGCTTCTTCACTTTTTCTCAACTTACGTGGACAGTGAACTCAATTTGAAGTCTCCTTCTTCTTCTCGATCTCTCCCTCCGTCTCTCATCTCTCTCAAAAATCTTCTCTCCGGCAAAACTCGGCACCGCCGCTGCCATTATTCTTCGCCGACGCGAGCTGCTGCATCAAGCACCGCCGTTCGGATCTGAATTGCGGCGAGTCTCCGTCAATGCCTTCCTCGCGCTGCTGCTGTCCCTCATTCGTGACATTGCTGCTGTCTGCTGCTCATGTAGTGGCATCCGCCGTTGTTCCTCCGTCGCTCCGGAGTGGAGGAACACTGCCGTTGTGGTCCAGATCGGTCATCATCGCTGTCGGAGTGGAGGAGCTCTGCCGTCGCGGTCCAGATCGGTTGTCGTCGGCTGCTGCCCGTCGGTCAGCCTGTTCGCCGCCGACGTCGCTCGATTCTCCCACCGCCGCTGCTGTTCGGTTCGTGGGTTGTGCAGTTCGCTCGCCACTGCTGCTCTCAGTCCGCCGCAAAAATAGAGAATCTGAATTGAACCCCATCAACCTCCTCTTTCTCGGCTTGGTCACGGTGACTCAGCACCGGGCCTACTCTTCAATCGCCACTCACCGCCGCCTCTGTATCTGCTGTCCACTGCTACGCCGTCGTGAAACTCCAGCACCGCCGTCACCGTCGCTCAGCTCGGCTTTCGTCATTGTCTTCGCCCTACTACCTCAGCGGCAATCGGCGCCGCCCTCTTCTCTCCTTTCTAACTCTCTAGGTTTCTTCTCTCCCTTTTTTTTACTGGGTGACGTGTGGGGTGAATATATATACATGGTTGAAATTGTTTTTTTGATTGCTTCCTATTTCTAAGGAAACAGATTTGAACAAAAGATTTGGGAAGAAGCATATCGGGTATGGTCTTATGTTGGGCTTTTCCAAAATTGGGCTCAAAAGGAAGAAATAAAAATGTATTTTGGACTCATAACAATTGGGTTCTAAAAGTGAAATACTTCTTTCGATAAATAAATAAAGGCGAAAAATTTTCAGATGCGTAACAACGTCCTTTCGAGAATAAACAAAAAAAAGTCGGGTGTTACAAGTCTATGGGCAACATACGAGAGAGACGAGACAAGCGCTTTGGGAAAAGTTAGGAGACATCTCCCTGGTTGTGGAAGACAGGCCGTGGCTTGTGGGAGGAGACTTCAACATGTTCCTGAACAATGACGAGAGACAGGGGAGTGATACAAACAGACACAAAGACATGATGGATTTTGCTGATGCTATCGCCGACTGCCAGTTGATTGATCCAGGTTTTGATGGGCCGATCTTTACGTGGCACAGAGCGGGACTTTGGGAGAGGTTGGATCACATATTGATTGGAGAGCATTGGACATCAGTTTTCGCGACGACCAGGGTCACACATTTGGCGAGATTTAGCTCAGATCACGCGCCACTGCTGGTGCGATATGTCAGTTTTCTGTCCAGACCACGAGACCGGCTTTCAGATTTCAGAATATGTGGGTAAGACATGAGACTTTTAGGGACGAGATTGCTAGAGTCTGGGAGGCAGAAACAGGGTACAATGGCATGATGAACCTCCAGCTCAAGCTTCTCAGGGTCAAGAAGTTCCTAAAGGTGTGGAATAGAGAGGTGTTCGACAACATCCTCCAGAACCTAAAGGATGCAGAGCAGACAGTTCTTGAGGCGCAGATCATATTCGATAATGACCCGATACCAGCGCATAAAACAGAATTCAGTAGATTGCCTGCAGAGCTCATCGTCACAGCCAAGATGGAGGAAGAATTTTGGAGGCAGAAGGCGGCCATTAGATGGGCTATTGATGGAGAAAGGAACTCTAAATTCTCTCATGGCTGGGTCAGACAGAAGAGAGTTAAATCAAGGATACACACGATCGAGGTTGGGGGGCAGGCACTGACGGAAGAGACAGAGATCAGGGAGTCGGCGGCAGCCTTCTTTCAGCAGCTTCTGACATCGGATGTTGGGGACCTTGTACAGCCCGACTTATCTCTTATCCATACACTGCAGATTCAGTTGATCAGGAGGCTCTGTGTTCGCTGATGCAGGAGAAGGAGGTTAGGGATGCAGTTTTTTAGATCAGTGGTGATAGTGTGTCTGGGCCGGACGGGTTCACTTCGCTGTTCTTTCAGCATTGCTGGGACACTGTGGGGTGTGATGTGATTGCAGCTACTGGAGACTTCTTCAGTGGGGCATTTATGCCCTGAAGCTTCACGGCAACCATAATCATTCTCATTCCGAAGAAGCCTAACCCGGTCACGTGGGGGGATTACAGACCGATTAGCCTCTGATTAAGAGCACTTTAGCAGCCATCCCGCTTCACATCTTACAGGTCATGAGCCCTCTGCTTGGCTTTCTGTACGAGTTGGAGCAGATACTTGCTAGATTTTTTTGGGGTACAGTTGGGGAGAAGAGGAAGCTGCACTGGATTTCTTGGAGACAGATTTGCTTGCCCTTTGATGAGGGGGGCTCGTGTATTCGCCTCTTCAGTGAAGTGGCAGTGGCTTTTGGGTTCAAGCTGTGGTGAAGACTTCTCGCTCAGGATTCTCTATGGGCCCAGTTCATGACCCAGAAGTACAGTATCCTTCCTTGCCATTTGCATGCATCTCCTTGTTGGTCGCATGATAGTCCTACTTGGCGTCGTTTGCGTCGCATTTGGTCATACATGCATGAATATATTCGTTGGTCCTTGGGTGAGGGGAAGATCAGCTTCTGGGATGATGTCTGGCTTGGGGCTAGCCCCATCCGGAAACTGTGCGTCCCGGCAAATGATCCTCCTCAATCCCAGGCCGTTGCATCATATTGGCATGAGCATGCATGGGATGAGGATATGCTGCATAGTTTATTTTTCAGGTTTGGCGTACCTCCCGATGTGATAGAACAGATCAGAGCCACGCCGATCGAGTTGGGGGCGAAGGATGTGAGGCGGTGGAGTCTGACTAGCCATGGCGAGTTCTCTATGACATCAGCCTGGGAGAGCATCCGAACTAGATTGCCGAAGAGGGAGATTTTTGGGCTTATCTGGAATCAAGGATTAACCCCTACCATCTCGGTGTTCATTTGGAGGTTACTGTTTGGAAGGTTGCCGGTGAATGAGAAGCTGCAGGGGAGGGGGATTGAGTTAGCGTCTAGGTGTCAATGTTGTCGGTCTCCTTCGGTCGAGTCCATCAGTCATGTCTTTTTTTCGAGTCAGTCGACGATTTCTACATGGGAGTATTTCGATGCTTGGTTTTCTTCTTCGCACACACCGATTCACACGAGCACTGATATTGCACTTAGACTAGGTCACTGGCGGAGGTCCTCTTTCCAGAGGGCTCCTGCCTTGCATATTAGTTTTCTTGTTCCCTGTTTGATTGCTTGGTTTCTTTGGACGGAGAGGAACGACTGCAAGCATGGCGTCGTCCTTTTCGTCACCCACATGTTATTTGGCAGGTCACTCATCACCTGTACGTGCTTGTTCTGGCCGGCAGAATCACCCCGACTCATTGGAGGGGATGTTCGTCGTCTGTTGATTTCATGCCTGCTTCCCTAGACAGCGAGTTCTGCGGTCACTCATGGTCCTATGGCATCCCCCTGATGCCCCTTGGGTGAAGCTGAACACTGATGGTGCCTTCTCTACATCGACACTGGATGGGGGGAGGATTGGTTCGCGGGTCTGATGGAGGTCTTTTGCATGCCTTCTGTTCTCCGATTGTTGCATCATCGAGCTTTGTGGCGGAGCTTTTGGCTCTGATTCGGGGCTTGGAGATGGCTATGAAGCTTTCGACTCACATTTGGATAGAGCTAGACTCAGCGGCTCTCTCAGCGGCATGTCCGATTCTCACATATCTATAGAGAAGGGAACCGGGCGACCGACTTTCTGGCAGGTAGGGGGTCCAGACCCCTGCCCTCACATACTACGGCCCAATCTCTGCGCCTCGGTACCTGAAGGCGCTAGTTAGGATGGACCAGCTGGGATATCCTAATTTTCGTTTCCGACGTAGAGATGTGGATTGATCTTGTTCTCATGATGGTTAGCTTTATCGTATTTTCGTCTCATCCTTTTGTTTATTTAGTCATTTTTTCCCTCTTGATAGCTTGGATGATCTCGGATTGTGGGACCTTTGGTTTATATTCTCATGTTCTTGTTTTGAATCTTAGTCACTTTTGGGCTAGAATCATGTTTTGGAACATTATATTTTGATCTTATTCACGGGTTAGAGGTCTGCCTAAACCCCCCTCCCATAAAGAGTGTTTTTGATTAAAATAAAAACTCACCTTTCTTATCTTGTTTTAGATATCTTTTTATATCTAATATTTCTTATCGAATGGAAATCATGTTTTAGATATCTTTTTATATCTAATCTATTCTTATCAAATGGATAGTATATTTTACTTCTAATCATATATAATTTCGAATTTGCAATTTCAATCACACATACTCTAACTATTTCATCAGCATACTTACACTCAAATGGATAGTATGCTTTACTTCTAATCATATATAATTTCGAATTTGCAATTTCAATCACACATACTCATACTATTTCATCAACATACTTACACACGCATGCATTAAAATGTAAACGAAATTCTATAATACGGAGTAAGATTTAATTAATCAATTATAGTCTACAAATTTATCGTCACAATAAACTACCAAATCATACTACTAGTAAACAAATTCAAACTTGTAACTTATAATTTCACAATACCTATATTTGTTAAATTGTTCACTTAAACTCACATCAAAGCATAAACGGAGTATTTTATAATTAAATTAAATTCGTATTTTAATCACACGCAACTACAATTTCAATCTTATATAATCGCGCAGTTTAGATTCACCAAATCACACAACGCTAATTATATTCCTTCAATACCGGGGATAATGATACGCTACGCCACGCCGCCGGTGCACCCTTCGTCCTTGCACTCTCGATCCTGGCCGTTGCTGCTCACGGCCGCCACGATCTCCTCAAGCTGCCGACCGAAACTCGCCGCTTCTTCAGCGCCGCCGCCGCCGACTCCGAGGGGACTCGATGGGCCGTCCTGTTCGCTGGATCCAACGGCTACTGGAATTACCGGCACCAGGTGATCGGATCAAAATTCTGTTACTAATTTTTATTAATTATCTTATTTCTATGTTGATTTGTTGATGCTTACTGGAAATCTGCTACTGCAAGTAGTTATGCTAATGAAATGATTTTGTTTTTTTGTTATTGGAAGCTAATTTTGAAGTAGAGCGTATCTATCTGGTTTAGTTTTAATTTTATCATTAGAAGTTAATTAAGCTAGTGTTTGTTGCTCTGCTTAATTTCTTGGTTTTTAAACTGTTTTCGATTTATATCTTAGTTTCACTGAGCTCATGTTTACTGAATCATTCGCATTCATTGCAGTACTAGTATTTTTAGTTTTTACAGTAATTTTGAAATTTTTCTAAATTGTTATACTTTGATAGGTTTGACTTATGTTTGCCTAAACTATTGGTTTTCTATATAGTTTATTAAACTTTTTCCATGATTTTATTTCTAATTTGAGATTTTTCTTACTTCGAAAATTAAAATTAATAGTGGCAAACTTTACTTTGGTTTAAGACGAATTATTGAATGAAGTTAAGGAAGATATAAATATATTCCAAGTAGCAGTTATCTTTGGCGTGCTTCAGTAATGCACAAGGCTGTCAAGGCATATTCATAGCGGGCCCACAAAGATTATTAATCATAACCATAATTTCTTTTTGTCGTGACTCGTGAGAGTGGGTTCACCGGAACCCCAATTAATTTAAGTTGAAAATTCACATTTTCCTTTTTGTTGATATGCATTTTTAATTACCTTGAATTGAATATGATTGAAGCTGAGCATAATTAGTAATTGCAATTTGATTAGTAAACTTGGCCTGAACATGAAAATATCCAGAAAGAAATGATAGAACAAAGAAGGTGATATTGCAAAAAAGGCACATGAAAGCAACCTATATGTTATTTGCTTATATTGGTCCAGCTTGCTATTCATGCCTTGTTTTATGTGTGAACGACCGCGATTTTCATCTGTATCGGATCAGTGAAGCTGAAGCATGTTCCTTTTATTGTACTAGGCTGACGTGTGCCATGCGTATCAAATCTTAAAGAAAGGTGGTCTGAAGGATGAAAACATTGTTGTTTTCATGTATGATGACATTGCCAATAATAGTGAAAACCCTCGGCCTGGTGTCATCATCAACAACCCGCATGGTGATGATGTTTACCAGGGAGTTCCAAAGGTATGTGTCCATTTTAAGTGTCCTAGTTGCTTGTCAGTTGTAGAAAAAGCCATGGTTTCCTCATATAGTTAATTGGGGCAGGATTATGTTGGAGATGCAGTAACTGCTGAAAACTTTTACGCTGTGATTCTTGGCAACAAAACTGCAGTGAAAGGAGGTAGTGGCAAGGTTGTGGACAGCGGTCCGAACGATCACATCTTCATATATTACACAGATCATGGTGGTCCTGGAATTCTTGGTTAGTAAATTCTTTTGATATATTGCAAAGAAAAGCCATCCTATGCATTCCATTGTCTAAGGAAATAGTAGTATGTTCTTGATAGAGGATGACACCTCCCTTCGTAGAGGGCCACTCCTCCACTGAGGCCTTCACACCAAATCACTGGACTTAACTATTTTTTTGGACACCTTAAACTAAGAACCATAAATATGTTTATAGACTCTACTAAAGACTCCAACTTGAATTAGAACTCTAACAAACTAAAGACTCCCTAACATACTCAAACTTTGAAAAGATAAACTAACAAACAAAAAGATAAACATAAGTTGAAAGAAATCTGCAGAATACATTGAGAGAATGTCCTCTATCAATCAGTTGTATGCATTGGACCGAGTATTAATCGTTAATAGAGTTTGTGTGTTGGACTGATTATTCTTGATGCTGTTATGTATACTCAGGGACGCCTGCCGGACCATATATATATGCAAATGACCTAAATGATGTCTTGAGACAGAAGCATGCTGCTGGGACATATAAGAGCCTGGTAATTTGATTACAGGCATTATTTTTTGTGGAATTGTTCATCTCTGAAGCAAAAAATAAAGGAAACCTAAATATCTCCATATTATGCCATAGGTATTTTATTTGGAAGCATGTGAATCTGGAAGCATATTCGAAGGTCTTCTTCCCGAAGGCTTGAACATATATGCAACAACTGCAGCAAATGCGATTGAGAATAGTTGGGGAACCTACTGCCCAGGAGATAACCCGAGTCCTCCCCCTGAATGACACCTGCTTGGGCGACCTCTATAGTATTGCCTGGATGGAAGATAGGTAATTAATACCACATATACACCAAACTTTTGGACTTCATTAAATCTTTATTCATATATGGTCTTTGTGTATGCGAGTAAGAAAAATTCCTAGAGTGTAAGTGATATCTCTTGTAAGGGAACTTTATCTTGATGTCACTCAAAAGACTGGCATAGTTTCGTAAGGATGATAGTGAGAGTCGTGGGGTGGTTGTCTAGCTAATTCTGAAGCTATGTTTTCTTGTGTAATGTTGTCTAGCTAGTTCTGAAACTATGTTTTCTGATGTATTGTTTTCCTGATCAATATCGACTTTGTGGTGTTTATCAACAGTGACGTGCACAATCTCCGGACTGAAACTTTGAAGCAGCAGTACGAGCTGGTAAGATCTGCCGAAACTAAATTTGTTCTTTGCTCAAATGAGGATTCCTACACATACCAAGTGATATTCAATTTGTGAAGAAATATGACCTTTAACTGGATGTTTAGGTCAAGAAGCGAACAGCGAATGACAATGGTGAGTATGGCTCCCACGTCATGCAATATGGCGACGTGAAGCTAAACACGGAGGCTCTTTATCTGTATATTGGCACAGATCCTGCCAATGATAATCTCACTTTTGCGGTGGACAATTCTCTGTTGCCATCTTCACAAGCTGTCAACCAGCGCGACGCTGATCTCCTGCATTTCTGGCATAAGGTAAGTGTGCCAAATCGAGTTTGATCACTTTGTTTCCTCTGCACTTGTGTGTTTCAACTTATTAGATCAATCGGAATATAGAAAAGATCAAACGAGGATAAAATAAATGTAACATAGCTCACATTTTTGGTTCCTACTTGCAGTTTCGCAAGGCTGCTGAAGGTTCTGATCGCAAGGCTGAAGCTCAGATCCAGCTCGCTGAGGCTATGGCACACCGCGCACACGTTGACAACAGCATCAAACTGATCGGCAAATTCCTCTTCGGGATTGAGAAGAGCCACGAAGTCATGAACTACATCCAACCTACTGGGAAACCTCTTGTAGAAGACTGGAGCTGTATGAAAACCATGGTAACAACACTTAACACATCCCATAAACATTCATCGCTTCTTTGTTCCATTCCCTACTCGTTTAATTCAGGAACATGTTCGTTCCTATCTGCAATTACAGGTTAGGACATTTGAGGCGTGCTGTGGGGCGCTATCCCAGTACGGGATGAAGCATATGCGAGCTTTTGCCAACATTTGCAACAAGGGTGTGAAGATTGAGGCGATGACCGAGGCTTCAGCGCAAGCTTGCACCACCTTCCCTTCCAACCCTTGGAGCTCTCTCTATAGGGGCTTCAGCGCTTGATTCGCTGTTGCCTTGCAGCCGGGGTATGTGCAGAAGCATTGGGCCTGGATTTGAGCTTGTAGATATGAAGATGAGCTTGATGTTATATTTATATATATATATATATTGAAAATGTTATTGGTGGTCAGGAATATAAAGGCCCTATTCTTGTTCATATGATCAAATTGGTTACACTGTGTACTGAAATTGTGGGCATTTCTTGAGTTGCAAACAACTTCAACATTTATGTTACAAGAGAAAATTAATAAGTAGTGATATATGCATTATTAAATCAGAGAAAATTAATAAGTAGTAAAAAATATAAGTTAGCCGGCAACTTAGTTTTTGAGAAATAAAGCCGTTTTTTCAGAGGAACATACTACTCCTACTAAATTTTCAAATAAATTTGCCTCTAGCTTAAAACAATGAAATTCAACATTTGGTCAACTCTTTGCTCAACATTCCGCACATCCTTCTATTTATTTTTTAATGAGTGAACTACAAAAAATAGTCCTTAGACTATAGGTTTATCTCGCTCATAGTCCCTGGATTTTAAAAATATCGTCAAACATTCATGGACCAAGGGTTTATCTCAAAATTAGTCTTTTTGCCATTTTTTATACGAAAATACCCTTTTGATGGTTTGGGCAATTTGGTCTTTTTATACTTCTAACATTTTAAATCTGATATTATTTCAGTGATATACTAAATATGATACTATTTCAAAATTATCATTCTTCTTCCATTTTGTCATCCTTCACTTTGTTTCTTTATTTCAATATTAGATTTAATTTTATAAAATTAAAATTAAAATTTAGATTTTTAAATATCAATAAATTTTTATTAATTATTAAAATTATTAAATAACAAAAATTAATAGTTTTAATCAATATTTGATAGTGTCTAATATTTAATCAATAAGGTATGCCGATGCCAACTTAGTTTTAATCAATATTTAATAGTTTTAATCATAAATAGATCATATAACACGATTATTCTGAAATAAATATGCATCTAATGTAAGACTTATATAATTTTCGTTTATTTATTTGAAAACAATCATAATCAATTAGAAAATTTAAACAAAATACTCCTATATAAAATTTTTAGTCAACTTTATAATATATAATCACAAACAATTATATCAACCGAACGAAGGCTAAGTAGAATAGCTCTTATTTTTCCATCATGATTAATATTATTTTTGTACTTCTTCGATTCAACTGAATATTATATTAAATGAAAATAATTAATTGTTTTAATCAATATTTATAGTGTCCATAAATAATAATTTTATTAACAAAATATATTGATATTTAAAAATCTAAATTTAAAATTTAATTTTATAAAATTAAATCTAATATTAAAATAAACAAACAAAGTGAATGATGACAAAAGGGAAGAAGAATGATAATTTTGAAATAATATCAGAGTTAATACATCATTAAAATAATATCAGACTTAAAATGTTAAAAGCGTATAAAGACCAAATTGCCCAAACCCTAAAAATGGTATTTTCGTATAAAAAAGGGCATAATGACCAATTTCGAGATAAATCCTTAGTCCATGGATGTCTGACAATATTTTTAATGTTCAGAGACTATGAGCGAGATAAACACATAGTCCAACGATAATTTTTGTAGTTCACTCTTTTTTTAATGGATGGCTCTTTATTTTTCTTTATTGATGTTTGGTGAAATTATGATTTTTGTCATTATGAGTACGTGGAATTTTGATGACATGATAATATAAATTCGCCCTATTCATATATTGATACCAAAACTTTGATGGCATGATAATATAAAGATTGATATGACTTGACTACTTGATTGAGTTCAAACACAAATTACCAAGTCCGGTAAGTCTAATGCTTATCAGTTAGTTGAATATATTCCGCGATTGACAGTCTACATGTCTAATAAATTTGATATTTTTATTCAAATTCTAAAATAAGCTTTAGTCTTTTAATTGCAAACTATTAGTTTTAAATGCGCAAATTTAGAAATCACGTCTTATATATAAAACGTGCTCCCGACTTATTATAGTGACGACGATGTTCAAATTATGCACTAGTTTGTTGTGACGAACCCTTGGCTAGGGGTGTTAGTGTAGCCCGTAATCCGTGAGCGGATCCGAATAGCTCGCCAGATTTATAGGGTTAGGACTAGATTCCTAGTCTGATCAAATTAAAATCCGATTAGCCCGCACTTGATTAACCCGCAAACCGTTAGGGCTAGACCCGAAAACCTGATAAAATTTCTATTATTCTAGTTTTTTACTCCTAATTAGACACATCATTGATTAATTTTATAATAGAGATAACTAAAAAAAACTTTCAATTTTATAGTATTAAATACACAAATTATATATTGAATTTTTACTAATATAATAATTGATAGATAAATTAAAAACTTCAATTTCAGTTAAAAAATATTTAAATTTCTAAAATATGCATTAAAATTTCACGAAATATCTCAAATGTTAGTATTTGATCATGTTTATGATTGAGTTTAAGCATATATCCCAAATTAGCATAACTAAATATTTTACATTTTATGAATATAACTAATTTTTGTCATTATTTATTGGATTGATCGCTTGTTAATCTTATCGGTCGCAACTCAATGGGCTAGCTCGAAACCCGAGCTTTTAGGGTTATGGTTGAACTTTTATAACCCGAAAGATCACAACCCGATTAGCCAGCACCTGATTGACCGGCAACCCGAATAGGTTCTGCCCGATTGACATCCGTACTACCCTTGGGTATCATTGGCTTCTCAAAACCTTCAAATTTGATGTTGGTTAAAAATTCAAAGCAAGATTAGATACATGCAGAAGCTAACCTTAATACATTTAATTAACCATGGTTAACTTAATCGCATGCCAGAGCACCGGTTAGCGAGAAAGCTCCACCATTATTTTATTGCAAATAAAAATTCATTACATAAAATGCCTGCAAACAGCGTAAGGTATTCCGTTAACGTTCGCCGTCGCGAGTCTTCACATTCCAACTAGCGATGGGACAGAGTAACGCCGTCATCTAACAGGCGAAACGATGAGTGATCAACACCGTTTATGATAATTTAACGGTCCAGATTGAAGATGGAGAACTGGACTGTATAAAACTGGAGGCTCCAAAGAGAAAGAAGAGTGATGGATCCGCGAATTTCTGATGTTAGTAAATGCTGGTAGAGAATAAAGACTACGACACAATGAATTTACGTGGTTCGATTTACTGAAGTAAATCTACGTGGTTCGGCATTACCAAAGAGTTCGGCCTCAGCCTACAGCTCGGTAAAAGCCAACCAATCAAGCTCTGCTCTCAGGTCGGCATCAAGCTCTACTCTCAGATCGGCAACCAAAGCAGTTCGGTCTCAGCATTCGACCGAACAAGGAGTTAGTGGACCCATACAGGATTTCCACAACTTCCAACACACCCACTACCACGTGGTGTCAACTCAGGCCACGATCGTAGGCCATGACCTACGCTACATCCACGATCTTAGGCCATGACCTCCACGACATCCACAACCATCATTAGTGGTGATGCAAGCCACGATCTCAGTTCAATGTATAAATAGAACTTAGATCAGATAGAACAGGGTTAAGCTCTCTAGAGATAAAAGATCATATAGCAAGTCTGTGTTGTAAGCTGTAATCCCAGATCAAGCAATACAATCTTGCCCTCCCTTCTTCCCGTGGACGTAGATTTACTTCAGTAAATCGAACCACGTAAATTCATTGTGTCGTAGTCTTTATTCTCTACCAGCATTTACTAACATCAGAAATTCGCGGATCCATCAAAGAGTATTTCGTATTTTTGTGTTCTTTCTTCACATTTAAGTAGAAAACCTCTCTCCATCTCTAGTTTCTCTCACAAATTTGGAGGGCTGTGTTATCTTCTGAGTGGTAATGCAGTGATTTTGTAATGATCAAACGATTTAATAGTGAGAAATTCTCAATTTCTGCTAGTTTAACTGAAGAAAGTTTCGCATACAATTAAATTCTGGAGTTTCAATGACTGTATATGTGTTTTAGAACATATTCAAGTTCGATTGTGCTGATTTGATGCCTTTCGATTGATATTTGGAAGACGATTTGTGTCGCAAGGTTTGTAATTATCATTATTTTGTAATTCTACTTTGATTCCTTCGGTTGTTTTGTAATAATACTGTTTGAATTTTTCTCAACAGGTGAATTTTTGAGAGATTTGAGATCGGTTTCGGGGATGAGAGGATCGCAATCGATCGAAGAAACCTCAGAATCCTTCCTGTTTCTCTGTTGAAAGCGCTATTCTCAGCGCTGTTTGGGAGCAAATCAGCTTAAATTGCTGTGGATTCTGCTTGTTTTTTGAGGCGTATGCGACGTCAATTCGTTTCTGCTGAATTTTTTTGAGAGGTTCAACTCTGTTAACATCCAAGTTGGAGACCAAGGTAATTTGTTTGGGATAATATTAGAAAATTGGTGTATGATTTACATTTTGTGTGCGTGACGACATTTTTTTGGTTGCCTGTTGTTGCAGATTTGGAGGACTCCGGCTTTACTGATATTTATTTATCAGATTTAATCGGCAGAGGTTGTAGGTTTCAGTGGTGGAGAACAGGTAATGGTGATTTTTCTTTCCTTCGTCTCCCTCCGTCTCTCCCTCTCTCTCTCTCTCTCTCTGGAACGTGATATTCAAATCGTTTCAGCTTCATCCATCGCCAGTTTCTTCATGTTTAATTCAAGTGCTCTGTCTCAAAGTTTGCCCAAATCTCTTCGTCTTCACAATTCGAATTTTGTGAATCTCCAACAATGTTTTTTTTTCCGAAAAAATTTCCTCTATCTGAAAATTTTGACCTAAAAAACCAAGAGCTAATTTGTAGAAAAATTGCCGTTTCTTCCTGTGTCATACATCAACAATTTTCCTCGCCACATGAGCAAATCAACCCAAAAATGTCAAAAACCACAACGGAGTGCTCTGCTCCTGACATTATCTTTTTCCAGAAAAAAAATCAAATCTATTCATTCAGTCAATTGAACCACGCATTCAATTCTTCTCCACTTGTATATCTGAATTTTGGTGCAGAATTCCAGTATACAACTATTTTCCCCAAATTCTTCACCCCTCACGATGATTGCGCAGTATTCTATTTTATCTCTTTACCTGCATTTGGCCGAAAAGTCTGCCCATTTGAAACTCGGTGATCTTCTTTTTATTTTAAATCTTATCTTCCTTTTTGGTTACACCATTATTGGCCCAAAAATTCCACAGTAATTTACTTAACAGAGCCTTTAACTTCCGTTAATAACGAGAAGCAAATGTTACTTGACGGCGTACAGGCGTACAAAAGGGGGGGCGATGGATAGGAACATTCCTCACTCCACCAATAAAGACGGCTTATTGGTGAGATCTGAATCCAAGTCAGCCGCTACGACGTCGTCCGACTTCGTCTTGCAGTGGGGCAACAGGAAAAGGCTACGCTGCATGAAGTTCCAGGCCAAGGACCACACCAATAACAACTCGATTCCGGTTCAGCGGGCCACCACCCGGATCGATCGCCGGGTTGTCAGGTCGGATCTCATCAAGAGAGAAGATCCCAACTCGAATCAGCTCAATACTAATAAGAGTAACGGTGGTGGTAACGGCTATTTGAACCTCCGTCAGCGGCCGGCCTCTCCGTCTCATCGAATTTTGAGGTAATTTTCCCCAAAAATAATGCTCTATTTTACTTTTGTCTATTTATCTTTTTTCTTTATATGTTGACTTATTTGCCCTAGATTTGAATTTTGATACTGTTTTTAATCAAAGTTGTTTTATTTGGATCTATAAAAAGGTAAAGTAATCCTTATTCTTCACCGAATTTATTTCCTTTTTTCATGCAATAATTCGTGTGGATAAATGGTTTTTTAATGTGCGTTGATAATTGTATTTTTGGTTTCGGCAAAAAAGCAAAAATGAAAACAAATTTCGTCTATAGCAATTAAAGATTGAATAATGTGGAGTGATGCCATTTTCCCTTCATTTCTTGGAAACTGCTAATTGGTTGGCTTCGGGAAGTGGGCCACTATTTATCTCTCATTTCCACTCCTTTGGCAATGAATTGTTATCTTCCTGATCCACGCCACATTTTGTAATTCAAGATTAGTATGCATAAATTATTAAACAGTGGGTAACGAATTCAATCCAACGGCTCAGATTCTTCCAAAAACCAACTCACGCTTTGGTATGGTATCTCTCTCTCTCTGTATTTGCACACACTGCCCTCAAATACCACGTCTCTTGTAGTATATATATAACTATTAAATAAAAGGCGCTGACCCATATCAGAAAACCATATACTCTCTTTAAAACAACTCACCCAAATCTCTGATCCAGAAGTCTCCTAGAAGGCTATTTCTGTAATTTCTCCTCCGCCCCCTTTTAAAAATCTTTAATTTTTATTGTTTTTATATGTATATTCAGTATTATTTTTCACTGGTATAACAATTTTTGATATATGATGTGAAATCATCGTAGTCGAAATCTCTGTTCCAGAACTCCCCACAAGGCTATTTCTGTAATTTCCCCTCATACCCTTTCTAAAAATCTTTAATCGTCTATTGTTTTTATATTATACTGTAGTCAGTATTAATTCTCACTAGTATACCAATTTTTTATGTATGTTGTGAAATTCATCTTGGAAGTTGTTGAATTTTGTATTTTATTACATATGTTATGAATAGTGATGTGATTTGCTATTTGCTGTATTCAATCTTTAGGAATTCAGAGAGTTCTCTTGGTATGAGAGGACACAGCAACGGAGTAAGGGGTTTGACATCCCCTGAAAGAGGAGAGAAGAGGGGTGGTACCACCGGAAACAGTAATAGTACCAAGAACAACAACAATAATTCTAGTCACCGCAACGACAACCACTATCAACACGGCAGTGGAGGTGTTGGCTCCGGGTCATCCGGGACAGGCCACGATGAGAAAAAGGGCGGCTCGTCTTCTGGCGGCGACACCACCATCTTGGCGATGTGGCCGCCGAAATTTGTGATCGCCCTGACAAACAAAGAGAAGGAAGAAGATTTCATGGCAATCAAAGGGTCCAAGCTCCCGCAAAGACCAAAGAAGCGAGCCAAGTTTATCCAACGCACACTCAACGTAAGGCTTACCATTCCTCCATTTATCAAATCCCTTCTTGTTGTATACTTGAATCTTTGGTTTGAGAAGTTATCAAAAACATGAAAATTTTGTATTTTTAGTGCGATTCATCTCGTGTTAGGTAAGGAAATATTTCATTCCTTTAGTGTAATTATATAGCAATAAAGTTAATATGGGTATTGGAGTGTGTAAAGAAAGATTGATCTAGATTTCGTATCACGAAAAACCAAGCATAAGAAAACACGGAACTTTATTTTAGCTATCCTTTTTGTCTGTGTTAGGTAATACTTGCACAAATTAAATGAAGTGCGTAAAATATGTAGCTCGAGTGAATACATAGCTTGAGAAAAAAAAGAACCTCTCATTCAGACATGGCAGCAGCATAGGTAGGTGCAATCTATGTGCAATATTCACGTTTTGCTCATCCATTTTGGTCGTATATGAACAGCGACTTTGTGTTCCATCATTTACTACAAATTCACACCAAAAGTATATGTGACTGTTCAACAAATTCAACTTGGATTATCTGTTGTTCAATTACTTGGAAATGGAAGTAGTTGTATGCAACTTGCATTTATTCTTTTCTAATGTAAGAGAAATTCTACATGGAAATGATTATATAGTCCTTAGTTTTTTGGTTTTAAGTTGCTCATAATAGTAGCCTCGCACCACCACCACAATTTGAGTATTTTACTGCAAGTTTTTAATTAATTGTTATGGAACTACTGATGCAATAATTGGTTTTGGTGGGGGCTCTGTTTTCTTGTTCATTCTTTTATGTGATGACAGCGCCTTTTTTTGGGTTGTTTGTGTTGAAGTTCAGCTATATAAAGTAGTACTATAAAGTAGTAGAGCGAATTATCAAGAAAGTCACTTATCTTAGGAATCTGAGTTCTATAATGTTGTGCATTTGCAGTTGGTTAGTCCAGGCGCATGGTTATGCGATCTGACCTTGGAAAGGTACGAGGTCAGAGAGAAGAAGGTTTCTAAGAAGGTACCGCTTCGTCCTCCCTTTCACTCTCTTTCTAGGCCAAGGGTGTTGGTCTGAGGTTTGAATCCCGGACGTGGCCTTTAAAAATCTCTCTGGTTCATTAAATTGTTGTTTGATTTATTTAGAGACCAAGAGGGTTGAAGGCGATGGGAAGCGTGGAGTCGGATTCAGAGTAGAGGGGAAGATTTGGACTTGGTAAAAGTGGAGGTATGATATGAGAGAGTTGAGATTTGTGAAAATGTTTACAAAAAGTGTGTGGGCTTCGATTCGAGATGGAATTCCTGTGGTTCAGTAATTCTTTCTTCTCCTTTTGTCATCTAATACAATTGGTCTTGAAAGTATTATGTGAACAACGTCATATTTTAAATGATATTGCACCAAGTTAATGCCCTATGATAAATGTTAAACCCCAATTCGCTTACTTTAAATATCAACTTGGGTTTAAAAGGTAGGAGTACAAATATTGTTCCATTCTGGCTGTCCCTTAAAGAAATATCTTCATAATCCATAAATCCAATTAAACAAATATTTCAATTTTAAAATGATAGTAGTACCTTTTAGTGAAAAACATCAATTAAAAAAAAAAATTCAACAAGGAAACGCTAATATATTTGTCAGACAATCGTTATTTGCTTTCCAGAATTTAGTCGTGGGTTAATTAATTAGCCCCATCTGCCACCCCACCATATATAGGAATTAATTATCACAGCCATATAAAATCAGATTAAACCAACAAACGAAATATCTCTGGAATTCGAAAATCTCTAAAACAAGAAAAAAGAGAGAGACACTAAAAATCTTGATTCAAAACGTGATAAGAAAACTCTATAACTAAGATTGCATAAACGGGGTTCTGTTTACAATATCAAAACATAGAAAATAAGCCAAAAAATATAGTAAGATTGGAAATCATATCTTTTCATTCCCTCGTTGAGTGAAAATTCTTGAAATTTCAGCCTGAGAGATTTTATCTTTTCACTCATATAGGGAAGATCGAGATATTTATAACAGGGAATACAGCTATTTCTTGTGGAAAGCATATTTTTTTTAATGGTAATTTATAGAAGTGTTTTCCTTTTCTTTTTTCTTTTAATTATTTGATTAGTGAGGATTTTGTGTGTGTGTGATTGATGAAGCAAGACGAAGGATTTGCGAAGATATGGGAGGTTCGGAGCAGCAACGCCGTCGTAGACTCCTCAAGCGATGATGAAGAAGGGTCGTCAAACAAGCAAGTCTTGTTTGCGAAGGATGAAGGCGATGAGGATGATGACTATCCACGAAGCCATGGCACCGTGAGAGTTGAAGAAAAGAAGCTAAAACAAATCAAGCGGAAGAAGAAAGTGACAACGATGAAGAAGAATAAGAAGAAGAAACAAAGCTTGAAAGATGAGGGAATGCTGAAAGATCTAAAGGTGTTCGCGGATTCTCTAGTTCGCGAGCTTGCATCTGCCAAGGAGACCATGTTTGCGCGTATGCGCGATGAGATGAGAGTCATGGTTGCTTCTGAATCCGCTAAGAAGACGAAGAGGGAGAAGAAGACGAAGGAGGTTTGTGCAAATGAAAAGATTGGATCATCAAAGCTTGAGATGAATAATAGTTTGAATTTGATGAATAATCACATTCCCTATATGGATAACCACTCATCAACCTCATCTAGGGTTGAATTTTGCAAGTTGATGGCTGCATCTCAAAAATTGGCTGAATTGAAGCAACAACTACTTTTTGGGGGCTTTTCTTCGGACTATAAAAAATCATGGGGTTTTAATGGTGAAAGACGTTCCTTCGTTGCCGGAGCCGGGCTCCCGGCCCCAGTAAGTCGAGAGATGGTCAATGGTTATTCTAGTAGGTCGAGTCTATCGTTCATGACTGAGAAGGGTGCGACGATTCGGGTACCGTAGCACCCGATGGTAGCCAATAGTGTTACTGGTAGCACGTGGCTCGCTTCAGTGAGGCAGAATTCCAACTAGGCAACAAAGTGAATCTTTTACTGTTATTCACTATAACATTTCTTTTTCAATCAATAGATCGAAAGTTCAAGTCTCCAATTAATGGTTTTATTTGAGATAACTTAGAATTTATTGCCTTTTCCAATTAGAGTAAAGACAAATTGACAAAAATTATACTCCCTCCGTCTCCCAACATGTGTCTCACTTTGATTCGATAAGAATTTTAAGAAATAGTATAATAGAAAGTGAGTTGAAAGTTAATGAAATAAAAACACAAAGAAATTAATTACTAAATACATATGCGTTTTTATAACTTGAATTGTAAAGATGACTTAATAATGAAATAACTGAATGCGAATGACTATTACTCCCTCCGTCCCTGAAAAGTATGCACTATTTCCTTTTTCATCCGTCCCCAAAGAGTATGAATATTCTAATTTTGGAAACTTTCTTCTCTCAAATGAGTTGAGACTCATTCTCCACTAACAATACATAAAAAAAACTTTCTCTATCTCTCTCTCTTACTTTACCAATAATGCATTAAAACTCGTGCCGGAACCCAAAGTTCATACTCTTTGGGGACAGATGGAGTATTATTTTGTAATTCATTGGATGAAAACACTAAAAAATTAATTATATTAAGTATGTTATATGTAGTCATTTTTATAACTTAGAGTTGTAAAGATGATTTAATAATAAAATAATTGTATGCGAATAACTATTATTATTCAGTGGATGATAATATTAAAAAATTAATTATATGCACATGTAGTTGTTTTTATGATTTAGATTTTTAAAGATTATTTAATAATAAAACAATTGGATGCGAATGACTATGATTATTTCGTTGGATGATAACATTAAGAAATTAAGTATATACATATGTAGTCGTTTTTATAATTTATAATTTTAAAGATTATTCCCCCCCCATCCCGGATAATTCGTCTCATTTTGACCGGACACGAGTTTTAAGAAATGTAATGTAAAGTGAGTTGAAAAATTAGTGGAATGTGAGTCCTACTTTTATATATTAGTTTTATTTTAAAATGTGAGTAGGAATGAGTTAGTGGAATATGAGGTCCACTACCAAAAATGGTAAAAAAATGAAATGAGACAAATTATGTGGGACGAACCGAAATGGAAAAATGGGACAAATTATCCGGGACAGAGGGAATATTTATTAATAAAATAATTGGATGCGAGTGACTACGATTATTTTGTTGGATGAAAACAGTAAGAAATTAATTATATACGTATGTAGTCGTTTTTATAACTTAAAATTTTAAAGAAGATTTAATAATAAAATAACTATATGCGAGTGACTATTACTATTATTTCAGTGGATGATAACATTAAGAAATTATTATATACAGATGTAGTTGTTTTTACAATTCAGAATTTTAAAGATGATTTAATAATGAAATAAATTGATGTGAACGACTATAATTAAATTGTTGGATGATAACACCAAGAAATTAATTATATATGCATATATTCATTTTTTACTTAGAATTGTAAAAATTATTTAATAATATTAAAATAATTGGTTACGAATGACAATAATTAAATTGTTGGATGATAGTACTAAGAAATTATGTATATATGCATATGGTCGTTTTTTAACTTATAAATTTAAGAATTATTTCATAGTAAAAAACTGGATCAAATGACTATGATTATTTGTTGGATGATAACACTAAGAAATTAAATACATGCAAATAATTATTTTTAAAACTTAAAATCTTAAGAATTACTTATTTGATAACAAATTAATTGCTCATGATTATTAGATGAATAAATTTAAAAGTTAGTAAGTTAACAATCTCTAAGCAGATTCAAACGGTAACAAACTTTAATACTAGTGTTTGAATATGAAATAAAATCCTCCATTTTAAGGTAAGTCAATTCAAATCCTTATATACAATGCAAATTTGTAGAGAGTTATTGAAATGACTTAATTACAATCCCCGAAAATCAATTCAAATTTGTAGAAAGTCAATTCAAATCCTTTTAAATTATGGAAATTTGTAATTTTATCATACAATTCGTTTCAATTACTATCCGAAAACAATTGAAATTACTTAATTACAATCCCCGAAAATAAGAACATTGACAAGTATAATTCGTTTACCTTATTTTTAAACTTTTAACAACTTATATAAGTGAAACTTTTATGGAGCATTTTCATTATCACACAAGCAAATTCATATATATCTCCTACATCTCCTATGTCGTCTAACACGACCGCTCAATTACAGCTCGAAGGCTATCATCTGGTTGGTTGTCGTCTTCAAAGGATAATCTAGAGACAATTTATGCGAGTGAGAGAGATGATAGTAATAATTTGAGAAAGGAAGTTTGCAACTTATTCGAAAGAATGGTTGTTGTATTGAAGTGTCTGTGAAATAAAACTCATGTTGCTTGATATCCGATCATTAAAAACACTTTATGCAATGTTTTGTGATATGAAGAAAAATGAAGAACTGGTACACGAGGGGAGAGCCTAGCCAAGTTCCAAACGTCGAAATAATAAACATCGACGGAATTATTATTTCAACATTTGGAACTTGGTTAGGCTCTCCTCCTCGTGTGGCAGTTCTTCATCTTTCTCCATATCGCAAAACATTGCGTAAAGTTTTTTTAGCGGTTGGTTATCAAGCAACATGGGTTTTATTTCACGGGGCTTCAATACAACAACCATTCTTTCGAGCAAGTTACGAACTCCATTTCTCAAATTATTACTCTCTTCTCTCTCGCTAGCATAAACTTTCACCAGGTTATTCTTTGAAGGCGACAAACAACCAGATGAGAGCCTTCGAGCTCTTATCGAGGTTTTGTTAGATCACGGGTAGTTGTTAACTTGTGCTAACTAGATGACATAGCTGATTTTGGAGACATGAATTGCTTGTGTGAAAATGAAATACTCCATAAAAGTTTCATTTATATTAGTTAAGGTTTTAAATAAGGGAAATGAATTTTACTTTTCAATGTTCTCATTTTCGGGGATTGTAATCAAGTCATTTCAATAATTTTCGGATAGTAATTAAAACGAATTGTATGATAAAATTACAAAGTTGCATAAGTTCAAAGGATTTGAATTGACTGTCTACATATTTGCATAATATAAAATGATTTAAATTGATTTTCGAGGATTCTAATTAAGTCATTTCAATAACTCTCTGCAAATTAGAATAATATAAAAGGATTACAAAGCCCGCAAGTGCATGATGCATCATCGCCTTATCTTTGCAAGATTTTTCCCACTTTATTAGATTTACGTACATCACTCACCACCAATCAAAACCCTGATGTTTATCACAGTTCCACCTCACGCATACTTTCTTTATTGCCACATACATTTTCCACATAATCACGTCATTATCATAATTGGTGACTCTTAATAATTAATCCATAGCAACACTCTAATCGATTCAATTTAAAACAAAAATACTCGATCGCCGTCATATTTTTGGCCACAAAATTTTGTTTTGTAAATCAAGTAAAGACAATGATGTTTATATTTTGCAAAAAATGTAGTAGTAGTAGTAGTAATTTTAAGTGCGAAAAAACGGGTCATCAAAATTAGGGTTAATTTCTACGTAAGTAGAAGGGGTAATTACATGATACATATAAAATATTTTACCAATATTTTAATTTAGTACAAAAATTAAGTTTTAAGTTTATATATTTCATATAAAAAGTTTACTTAGTGTTTCAAGTTAATACATTTCGCCAATCTCGTCTAGCACCGTTACTTCTCTTCTTTTATTCATCTTATTCACTCCCAAATTATATCCTAAAATGTTAGCCTCAAATGAGGAATAAATATACTGAAGTAGTATCTAACTAAATGTAACCATGCTGAGCAATAAAATCACCGTGTACTATACTTTTATTGAACATGATTGTAAAAAACAAGTAAGAAAATAAAAAACAGAAGAGAAATAGGAAGCAAATAGAAAAGTACACCCCCTTGAAAGTTTATAATATTTTTCTATTTCCGTCCGTCTATAAAATTTGTCTCATTTCACTTTTTACCATTTTAGTAGTTGACCTCATATTCTATCAATTCATTTCTACTCACATTTTATTATAAAACTAATATATAAAAGCAGGACCTACATTTCACTAACTTTTTCAACTCATTTTTCATTACATTTCTTAAAATCTGTGCCGGATCAAAGTGAGATAATATTTGAGGGACGGAGGGAGTAATTGTTTTAGATGGGATTTAAAGGAATGTATTTAAGTAAACTTTTTATACGTACAAAATATATACACTTAAAATTATTTATACTAAATTAAAATATTACTCCATGTATGATGTATCTACCATATCTACCAAGAGTCTTCCCACTTTGGGCAGTAATCTGGCAATGCCTAATAATTAGGGATTTTATTAAGCATACCATGATTGGATGGATTGAGGTGTGATTTTCTGGTCTATCCAACTTTTGGTCCACAAAAACTGCACTTTTGCACTTTCTCTCTCTTCACACTTTCTTCTCCTTTTAGATTACGCTATCTTTTTCCTTGTTTTTAGTTAAGTACTACATCTTTTTTGTTTTCACCGTGTTGTAGTGCATTGAGTTCAGCTGCAGAAGGGGTAAACTTCTTTCTCCAGTTTAGTTTTATGAACTTTGGATTGACTTTGCCGTGTGCTCTTCTGCTTAATTATTGTTTTGTAATATGGATAATTTGGTTCATTATTAATTTTGGGGGTGTTAATCATATCTGCATAGTGTTACCTTGTTTTCTGTCAAATATTTTTGAGAAAATTTTGATTTGGTGCATAGAGATTGATCTTTGCTGGCTGGGAATTGTGGATTTCAGGTGATTCATGTGGAACTGTTTATATTTGAGAAGTTGGACAATTGTGTGTATATGCTGTTTCAGAAATAGAAAGAGAAGAGGCTAAATATATGTATCTATATATTGAGAGAGAGAGATGATGAAGAGAGGGAATGATGGGGAGAAAATTATGGGGCCTATGTTTCCTAGGCTTCATGTAAATGATACTGAGAAGGGAGGGCCAAAAGCACCACCGAGGAATAAGATGGCCTTGTATGAGCAGCTTAGCATCCCTTCACAGAGGTTCAGCCATTCCATGCTGTCGCATAATCCGAGTAATAACGCTGCCGGTTTGGTATCTCCATCGAGACAGGTAATCTTGAGAACCTTATGTTTTTGGTAACAAGCTACATTTTTTGAATTCGTTTCACCTGATAAGATCTATTATCAAGAGATGTTGTACTTCAGTAACAAGTCCTTCAAGTTCAGGTTATGGTTAAAAGTTTGTGAATGTTGATGTTGGTTGATCCATCTTAGATCTATATATTGTTAACCACTGTGGTTTAAATATGTGCTAGTTCATTAGCGTAATCTATTCTGCTTAAAACGGGTAGGGGCGAGGGTAAGCTGTATGAAGCACACACCCGTGTGTTGGTAACTTTGGAAAAGGTATATGTAGCTATTGAAGGGTTTTCAGATGTAATCGGACCAACTATTGATGTTTGGCTCCTTGGAGGGTGTCTATGATTTGCTAGTTTCGTTGTTGATAGTTTTTACTCTGATTGCTTCGATCACTTTTACAAGCAGGGTGATGGGAACGACAGGGGTATGTTTTTTGCTCGTCAACTACATCCTATGCATCCATCTGACATGCAATACAGCCAGTATTCCGAATTAAGCACTCCACTGGCACAAGTTGAGCAACGAAAGAAAGTGGATGAAGATGACTATATGGTTCCTGTTTTCATCCAGCCTGTACCTGCAAAAATCGATAGATATAGCAACCGAATACGCCAGCAGAAGTTTTCACCCTCCGATCCTCCTCATCCTTCGTCGAAGTTCCAAAATGCCAAAGGAACAGGCATGTTTGAGCACAGTGGAAGCAAGAAGGGAGAAAATTCAAATGAGCCTATGGCTTGCCAGAAGCAAACCGTTTTGTCTGTTAGTCATGATCCAGAAACTAGATTAAGGACTGATGATAGTGGACAGCAAGAGCTCTTTGCTGATTCACGACTTTACAGTGATGGTCAGAATAGTGCTGCTATGGGGGATAACATGGCAGCTGCAGCGAAAATAAATTCATCTGATTCAGAGGAAGCTTCACTATTGGGAGAGGAGAATATCATCCATGATCTTAGTGATGACATGGGATTTCATGGAGATGAGTCTAGTAGGCCTCCGCAAAAAGGGGGCTTGGAGAGGGGCGACAGTGTTTCTGAATCATCCATTTTGAATACTGAATCTGCGCTGGATATAACACCAGACGATATTGTAGGTATATTAGGCCAGAAACATTTCTGGAAAGCAAGAAGAGCTATCATGAAGTAAGTTACCGTGCTCTATGCTGTATATGCAATGTTTAAGAGATATTCCATAATTTTGTCATGATGATATGTTGGTGTCCAGTGCATGCTAGATATTTGGAGCACTGTCTAGTTATGAAGTTCTGGTATATCTGGTCATTTTATTTCATTTCTGCTTCAACTAATGGCTTCAGAGAAGAATGGTAAGTACTAAAATGTTGGATATTTTAAGAGCATTCTTTTAGATTTGCTGCATCAATATACAAATTCTGAAAGGTTACTTAACGTCAATGGAGAATTTTACAACGTGGGACCCCCTCTTGGTCAAAAGTTTCCTGATTTTATTAATGTTGCTTTACGTTTTATTAATAGTTAGAGTCATGTGTAGCATCGAGGATTTTTTTCCTTCAATTTTAGTAGTTTCGCATGGTTAAACGGTGGGTGGCTTTGGTGCAGAATATTAATACCTCATAATGAGGAAAGTTAATTCTTCAGCCACCTTTGATGTATTCAGAGAGCGCATGACATTTTTTATAGCATGGTGAGTTCATATGAGATTATATCATTTGGTTTGAGTGAGTCCATCAGCCATGGTCCATTCCTTCTTGTCGGTTCTGGTTCGCTTTTTTGTCTTTTGGGATATTTTTGTCATTATAATATTGCTGGAGGAGCTTAGATGACTAACTGCAGATGCATTGCTGGTTTTGACATCAAGACGGAAACACGCTGTATTAATCTTGGCCTATCATCAGAAGAACAAGTGTTCGAAATTTTTTCTATTAAACGAGTAACTTGAAAAATTGATAGTCTTCTTCTCTCAGTTCCTTCGAGAAATTCTGGGCCATGGCTTTATGACATTCACTTACTGAATATTAGAGTATCTCATGCATATGATAGTAGCTATACACATAAGGTATGATCATGTCATTATCACCATGTATAGTTTTCGCATCTCAATTGGCTCTATATTTATTTTCATTGGAAATCATCACCCTCCCAAATCATCCTGGTGCTACTTTGTTGTTTTTTGTCGTGCCTGTTCGATTTTCACAATTTTAAGAGGTGAGCCATGCTGGGACTTGAATGATCTTAGAGTTAAGCAATGTGATAATGACTGCTACTTTCGCTAAGGCTGCGTTACTTCATTATCTTTTCGCTGCATTTTTCTGACTAATCTCTATCCTGTTTTCAGTCAGCAAAGAGTTTTTGCAGTTCAATTATTTGAGTTGCATAGATTGATAAAGGTAAAGACCATCTCTTTGTTTGGTCAAGTGGTTTGTGATGAATGTTAATCTCATTCTACGAATGCTTGTTTGTTTAAAAATGTCTAAATCAGGTTCAGAAAATGATTGCTTCATGGCCAAATCTTTTGGTCGAGGACTCGGGGTTTGTCGACAAGCCTACAAAACCAATACTCGGGAAGAAACAGCCTCTGGATTGGAATGAAAAAGGCAACTCAGATAATCCACGTCACAAGAAAGAACGCTCTGCTGAAAACAGTCTTGAGAAAGTGCCCTTTTCTGCAGCTCAAAACGAGGTTACACCTTCAAGCTTCAGGCCGTCTGCAGACAGTGCTCGATCACCGCCTGCCATCACAAGGAACGACCCTAACAATGCCCGAACCACTCTTGTCAATCATGCAGAAGGGCCACCAGTGGTTGATTCCTGTGATGTCTCCTTCAGAAGCACTGGTGTACAAGCCGTATCCAGCACCCGGATTTCCTGGCCAAGGTTGTGCCTCGGGGCCAAATCCAGTGCCAGGTGGCTTCCTGCCTCCGGCATTTGGACTCCCTACTGCAATGCCCCAATATCCTTTTCCTTCGTTGCATCCGTACTTCCCTTATGGCAAGCCGATGATGAGTCCCCACTCCGTCGCTGCCATGCCTACTGAGAATAACGGGAATGGGCTGGACCGGCATCCATCTGAGGAGATCGAAGAAGTGCAATGGAGCAGTTCTAAGCAGCCCAAGTGAGAGACAGCCTAGTAGCAGTGTGGAGGGAGCAAACATTCTCCCAGTCCCCCCTACGCAGTCTTGTCCTTGGGTTCGCACCCCTCGGGTGATCAAGGTTGTGCCGCGCAATGGTGTATCGGCGTCTGAATCTGCTGCAAGAATTTTCCGGTCCATTCAAGAAGAAAGAATGCAGCATGATTCAGCGCAACTCTTTTTTCCTTTAATAAGATCAAACTTATTCTTTACTAATAATATTTTTATTACTTTTTCTTTTTTATCTTTTTTGTAATTATTAAAATTTATATCCACCTAAGACCGTATACTCTTAATGGGGACAGAGGGATTACTTTACAAATTTGCAGCACTAAAACTTTATCGTCGACAAAATTAGTTTTGTAAAAGCATGTACTAGTAAATATAGTACTCGCTCCGTCTCTAAAAAAAATAGAAAAAATAGTAGCATAGTGGAAGTAGTTGAGCGCCCTTCATTTTGGATAAGATTTGAATACGTGGAATAAAATTAGACGTTAAGCATAATTCGAACCCAAAATAGGGTGGGGGAGAGAGAGAGGATAGTCAAATTCACGAGCAAAGACAAACTCAATCCATATCCCAAAACAAACTCCACGTATTCACTCTTTGCTTTCAACGGCCAACCCACCAACCGACACGTGCTCCTCACGCAGTGGCGGTGTGATACGCCTCACGTGACTCGCATGTGCCCTTTATTCCTACCCTACAGATTTTCTCCTCCGATTCGGGGACATGATTATCATTTGGATAAACCCAGATATTTTGCCTGCTGGAGATTGCGCCCACATGCGTAGTCCACATTTACTTGCCACGTCGGATGCTTCCGTGTCAACCTTCATTTTATGTAATTTACTAATAATACTTGAAAATAATCTTCACATAATTCCGAAAATGATCAAAGTCGTGCCACAAAAATATGTTTTAGTCTTATTTAAAACAAACTAAGACAATTATTATTATTATTATTATTATTATTATTATTATTATTATTATTATTATTATTATTATTATTATTATTATTATTATTACATTTGAGTGCAATATACCGTCGGAAGTAGGAATGGGGAGGTATAATTTTGTACACATAACTGCACTAGAAATCAATAAATAAGTAGGGTATGGATCATTAAATTTTATTGTGCTTGGTAGTTGGGGTGACAAAAGCCTCTATTTAAAGCATCAATTATCACCCTTTATTGCATTTTCAATTGCCTTTGGATGTTTGTAGATGAAATGTCCTTGTAATACCTAACGTGACGGTGCCGCTGATGTGCAGTAAAACTATAATTGATATGTAGATATACTCGTAAATATTAACTGAATTAAATCGAATCTCTATAGTCTAGCAAATTTAATACTTTATCGATTAAAAGCCTCAATTTTTTAAATCCTACTATTTTAAAATATTATTGAACTTTTACGAAATGAGACTTGGCTTGTTTGATTAATCTCCAAAATAAGCTTTATTGATATCCGTAGGATTGAGCTTGAAGTAGTTGCAATTCGGAAGTCGCAACAAAATTAATTCCACGTGGCAGCGCAAGGTGACACCTGCGTGTGATGAGATTCCCCAATTTTCCTCTAAAGCAGACCATCCGGAATGCCGCCCAGCCGACCGCCCGGCGACTGCAATAGACCGCTCAGCCGAGCGCCGGCGCAGGGCGGTTCGCTGGGGCGGTCTATTGCAGTCGCTCAGGGGGTGAATGAAGAAGAGAGAAACCGGGCAGAGCCTGGGCGGTCGCGTGGCGCTGGGGCGGTCCGCTCGGCGCTATTGTAGCGCCCGGATCGCCCAGCGCCACCGCCTAGCACGAAATTTAAATTTTTTTTTCCCGAAACACTATATATACGCGCTTTGCTCGTCATTTTCATTTGCACCACTTGTTTTAACGAGTACTCTCTATATCTTATTATTGTATTTTTTTATTACTGTATTTTTTTTAAATTAATGTATTTTTTTAAATTATTGTACTTTTAAAATTTTAATAGTATTATTAAATTTTTCCCGTATATGTCTCGTAAATTAAATTTCGTATATTGTGTGATTGTTAATTATTTCATTTTGTATATATTGTTAATAGTGATGTAAATAATATGTGGCTAGGCTATGACTGGGCTATTGCTGGGCTATTTGCTTGTTTTGATGATGTGGCAGAAGGATTTTTAGTGCTGATGATGTGGTAGTGGCTAGGCTATGGCTGGGCTATTCCTATTGTGGATGGCCTAAGAAAACGCAATATAAGGCCATCCACAATAGGAATAGCCCAGCCATAGCCTAGCCACTGCCACATCATCAGCACTCAAAATCCTCCTGCCACATCATCAAAACAAGCAAATAGCCAAGCCATAGCCTAGTCACATAATATCCACATCACTATTAACAAATATATACAAAATGAAATAATTAACAATCACACAATATACGAAATTTAATTTACGAGAAATATACGGGAAACATTAATAATACTATTAAAATTTTAAAAAGTACAATAATTTAAAAAAAGTACAATAATTAAAAAAAATTACAATAATTTTTAAAAAAGTACAATAATTCACTCCTCGTCGCCGTCGTCGTCTCCTCCGTCGCTGTCGCCACCATCGCCTCCGCTTCCGTCGCCGCCGCCTCTACTCCCGGCGGCTTCCCTCCGTGCCGCCTCCAAATCCTCCTGCATGCTCCAGGAGCAATGTTTGAAGCAAACTCTTCTCCATGGGGTCCACCGCCGCCCGCCATTCGGCCATCGTCCTTGACCATCTGAGCGCGCGTTGTTGACGCTGCGAAGAATTTGAGATCCGCTGTGGATTGGCCAAGGGGGGATGCCGACTGGACCTCCTGTGAACCCCCGGCGACCCTCCTCGCCTCCTGTTGAGCCAGCCTGTGCCCAACCGGGCGAGTACGGCGAGCAAACGAACGAGGGGTTGGGACCTCCTGGGCCGTCTCAGGGAGGTCGTGGGAACCACCCGCTACTGCCGCTGAAATCACCTGAATAGTTCAACCGTTGCTTTCTTCGGCCAGCTAGAGTCGACACCTACTCGGAACTTGTCGGAGTCGTTCAGCACAAGATAGCAGTTCCAGTAGGTGAATTCCTTGTACACCCCCTTCAGGGGGAAGGCTTTCTCCGCTATCCTCCTGCAGTCGTCTTCCGTTTGCCCACTGCTCATCATGCGGAGGGCGTTGGTGTACAAGCCCGAAAATTGGGAGACCGCAACCCTGATTCGGTCCCACCCCTTCCGGCAATCCTCCCCATTGCGTGGCCTCCCCTCCGGGCAAAACCTCTGGTAGGGCTGCTGCTATCTAGCCCCACAAGTTGACGATCCTCTGGTTGTTCGAAACCTCTGACTCCATCCACCTCCCACGGGGATCGGGGGAGTTTGAGATCCGCTACTTCCCTGAAGTAGGCTCGTTGTTGAGATCCATTTACCGTTATTGATCTTGTACAGAAATTTAGATATAGAGAGTACTCGTTAATACAAGTGGTGCAAATGAAAATGACAGGCAAGTCGCGTATATATAGTGTTTCGGAAAAAAAAAAATTAAAAATTTGCGCTAGGCGGTGCGCTAGGCGATCCGGACGCTGCAATAGCGCCTAACGGATCGCCTAGCGAACCGCCTAGCGCCGCGGAACCGCCGAGCGCTAGGCGGGTTTTTTTTCGCGAAATCCGCTAGGCGGCTGCAACAGATCGCCTAGCGCACCGCCTAGCGCCGGCGCTCGGCTAGGCGGTGCGCTAGGCGCTATTGTGGATGCTCTAAGAGCATCCACAATGGGACGGATATTTCGGCGGACATCCCTACGGACTTCCTAAAAACATCTTCTGTCATGTTATAAGGACATCCCACTACACAATGGCGGACATCCCCAAGGACATCCCGACAGACATCCACAAAAAATAATAAAAAATCGGGACGTCCGTCGTGTCAACGCAATGACGGACGTCCCGGAAAGCCGCGGAACTCCGGTGTCCGCAGCGGACGTCCGTATCCATATGCATGCTGGCTGATAGCGGGCGTCCCGCGCGAACGTTTGGCACGCCGATCCGACCGCCGGGACATCTGCCATTGTGGATGCTAAGGGCATCCACTATGTGGCGCGCCACCGTCCCGCGTTCCGTCGCGGAGGGACGGAACGCTCGCGCGACACGTTGCGTCCCGCGCCAGTCCCGATCCCGTCCCGCGACCCGTGCTGCGAGACACGGGACGGGCTGTCACGCCACGCGCCGTGGCGACGTGGCGCACCCCTGCACTATGCGTGACACCCACTCGCGGGCCGGCGAGTGGGCGTCGTCACGCTTAACCAATAAATTAATTTTTTATAAATCGAATTTTAAAAAAATACTTTTTATTTATAAAAATTGTTTTTATATTTAAAAACAATTTTTACAAATAAATAAATACAAGAAATTCGTAATAGCCCACATATATTTGATGGGCTTGTGAATTTTTGAAACTCATTCTTGGTTGCTTCTCTTTTGTAGAGACAACCTTGAATGTTTTATGTTCCACTTTCAATGTGGGACAAAGTCATTCATGGTTGCTTCTCTTTTATAGAGACAACCTTGAATGTTTTATGTTCCAATTTCGATGTGGGACAATGTCATTCTTGGTTGCTTCTCTTTTATAGAGACTACCTTGAATGTTTTATGTTCCACTTTCGATGTGGGACAATGTCATTCTTGGTTGCTTCTATTTTATATAGGCAACCTTGAATGTTTTATGTTTCACTTTCGATGTGGGAAAAAATCATTTTTGGTTGTTTCTCTTTTATAGAGACATCCAAGAATGATTTTGTCCCACATCGAAAGTGAAACATAAAATATTCAAGGATGTCCATATTAAATTGTATTTTAAATTATGTCATTTTTATTTTTTTAAGATTTTAATTATGTTTTTTTTTAATTTTAAGTTGTATTTTTATTTTATGCTGTAATGTTATTTTAATTTTAATGAAGTGTGTTTGTTTTAATTGAATTGTATTGGAAAAAAAAAAAAAAATTGAATGAATAGTAATTTAAGGGACGGAATAAGGGACGGTTAAGGGATGAAGTGTTTAGGATGAAGTGTAGTGGATGCTCCGCGATAAAAATGCTAATGTCACGGACCGTGAGGACTATACAAGTCAAAGTTCAATCTCATTGGTCTCCATTCAACTAACGAGCTTCCAGTGGGTCCCTTCGGTAACTTGTGGAAAAACGTTGAAGGGTAGATTCGTGATTTCACCTGTAAAATATTTTGTTTTGTTTTATTTAATTTTATATGATATCGTTATTTTTATGAAATACCAACACAGCCAATTGTTTTTAATTGCACTACCTCTTATTTTTCTTCGATAAACTCATTAAAATATAACTTTACTAAGGCCATCCGCAATGGGGCGGACGATGGCACGCCCGATGACGCGTATCGTCCGCGTCCGCGCCCGCAATCGTCCGCCCCATTGCGGGTGCGTGACATAGGCCGCGGACGATCGTCGCGCCCTATACTAAGGGCGCGGAGTATAGCGCGGACGATGGTCGCGGACGATAGGCCATCGTCCGCGCCATAGTCCGGTCCAATGTGGGCTACGCGGACGATCGACGCGGACGATGGCACGCGGTTTTGTTTTTTTATAAATAGAGTTCATTTGTAATTTCATTTCACGATTTCACTTTCGAAACTTATTACATTTACATAATTACTACGAAATGGATTCAAGTCCCAATAGTCCTATGTTTAGCGGAGAGGCGCGTTGGCCGGGTACAGAACCCGGCGAATATCGTTCGTTCGACGCCGACACCCAGTACGATCCCGATTTCAGTACGGAATCGTACGGGTTGTCTGACATGGAGCCGTCTCCAAACCGACCAAGCGCTCCCTCCCGCCGCGACGCCGCAGCGGCCGATCCCGAACTCGCCGCGACCGCTTCCGCCCCAGCCAAAAAGAAGCGGAACCGGCAGCAGGCACAGAAGTTGCTGCCGCCTCCCGGAAATTGCGATGAGTACGCCCCCGGCCGTACGAACTACACCGACGACGAAACCCTTATTTTGGCCCGGTGTTGGGTAGATTTATCGGAAGACCCAATTTTCTCGAACAACCAGAGGCAGAGCGTGTACTGGGAGCGCATTGCTGGCCTCTACAATGAGGCCAAGTCGCCGACCGCGTACAAGCGCAAACGTGAGCAACTCCGCAAGCACTGGGATCAAGTGAAGAAGCAAGTGAACTTGTACGCGGTGGAGTTCGAGAAGTTCACGCGGGCACAAGTGAGCAAACTTTTTTTTATTAATGCGTCGCCATTTATTATTTAGACGTTTTTATTTACTCGTTACTTGTTATTTGAAAACATTTAAATTAATTAAACAAAACAATAAAATGATGATGTGGCGCGCAATAAGGCGCGCCTTAGGGCGCCCCACTACAAGAGGGGAGGTAGGAGGATAAAACTGATGACGTGGCGCGCCTTAGGGCGCCCCACTGCTGATGCTCTAAGTTACTTTCGTGTTGTAATATAGGCAAAATTAAGTCCTAGTACACTGATTATAATACAAGTTCATCTCAATAATATTTTAGTTGAGTCTTTTTGAAATGAACTAAAACAATATAAAAATAAATTCCATACAAAATTAAGATTTGCTTGATTTATTTTATCCACTAGATCTTAAAAATAAATGACTGAAATTTGATCCATAATTCAATTCTAAAAATTTGTTCGATATTGATCACAACCCATTTACCTACTCTTATTCATAATATTGTATTTCATAAAACTCATATTAATTTCAGTAAAATAAGTTTAGTCGCATTCTCTTATTTTATTCTACTTTACTCTCTATTTTTTATACATTATTTTTTCTCTTATTTTGATATTACAATTTAAACTAATACACACCATTATCTATATTTACGTGTTTGAATAGAAATATCTCACTTAGGCTAGTACATAGAGAGTATAAATAAATGAAATTTCAAAAATAGTGAAATTTAAGCCTATTTTTATAATTAAATATAAATAAAGATAGTTGGTTAAATACTAATACATCTTATTATAATTAAAAATATAATAAAAATAAAACGAGACATATAATGACAAAAAAAAAGAATGATAAATGCCAATGCCATATGAACCAACATTCATCTATTAAATCAACTTAAATGAAATCTAGGATTCTAGGTTACTCTAGTCTAGTCCAGCCCGACTTATGCAATTAGGTAAAGATTGACATTAACAATGATATAGAAGCAAAAATAAAATAAAATCATAGGAGAACAGATTCTCAAATATAAAAAGATAGCAAAGACATTTTTTGTATTCATATGTATTAAGATGAACAATCAATTTCATAGTATGAAAACTAATAGGAGTAATTAAATTATTAATAGCGGTATTAAGGATTAAGCCGGTCCTACTAGCTAGTAGCTACTACACATAAACGGACCCATAGATATCCAAAACCCCCAGTAAAAAACAAGCATCCGATATTCTTCGGATTTGAAGTAATTTACAAGCTTACGTTATTTCCCATTTTATTTTTCCTCCTTTTCCTCTCAAAAAAAGAGATCCACTTGGTTGTCTATTGTGGAACAGACCGCCACCAAACTAGTCAAATTTACAAAAATATCCCAACCTCAACCGCAGTTAACCCTAACTTAACCACGGTTCACATGCAGTATATAATAGACCTTGGCATGCATTTCCATGGCGATCATGACAGCGCCACTTCACAGACTGAGCTACACTATTCCTCAAAACTCAGCGAAATGATGATGATGATGATTCCGCGCTCAAATCCGACCGTTCAGATCCCTAGCTGGGATCCCTATCTCGACGATCCCAATCCGACGCCTCACATTCACTCTCCACCCATCCACGGCGATGTTACTCAATACGACGTCGCCCTAGCTGCGCTGCAGCGCTACCTCCCTTCGAATAAGGAGGATCGCTCCGCCGCGGCGGACGACGACGAGGATTTCGATTTTCCGGTGGACGCCTACTCGTGCGACGAGTTCCGGATGTTCGATTTCAAGGTGAAGCGGTGCGCGCGCGCGCGGTCGCACGACTGGACGGAGTGCCCGTTCGCTCACCCCGGGGAGAAGGCGCGGCGCCGGGATCCGCGGCGGCACCACTACTCCGGCACCGCGTGCCCTGACTTCCGCAGGGGCGCGTGCCGGAAGGGGGACGCGTGCGAGCACGCGCACGGCGTGTTCGAGTGCTGGCTCCACCCCGCGCGCTACCGGACGCAGCCGTGCAAGGACGGCACGCACTGCCGCCGCCGCGTCTGCTTCTTCGCCCACACGCCTGAGCAGCTCCGGATCCTTCCGTACAACACCGCCTCCGGCGACGAATCGGCGGCGAACGGAGTCTCTCCTAGGTCGCCGTCGCAGTACTCGCCGCCGTCGTCTCCTATAGCTGCATCGCCGCCGGCGTCTCCGTTGAGCCAACTCGCGGAATCGATGCGAGGTATGCAGATAAATAAGATGAAATTGGGGCTTGGAATGGGAATGGGGGTGAATTTGGGGATGGGATTGAGCATGAGCCCGCCGTCTTGGGGGGGCGGGTACGGGTCGCCGTGCAGCCCGGTGAAGATCCGACCCGGATTCAGGAGTCTTCCCGCGACTCCGGCACGGGCCGTAGCCCGCTCCGGGGTCAACGCGTTTGATCTGTGGGAGAGTTTGTGTGAGGAGGAGCCGGCGATGGAGCGGGTCGAGTCGGGTCAGGCGCTCCGTGAGAGGATCTATTCGAAGCTCGGGAAAGAGAACTCGTTGGATCGGGTCGGGCAGGGCGAGTCCACGGGTTCTGTGCCAGATCTCGGTTGGGTTTCGGAGCTTGTTAAGTGAATATCGTCGGGTCGGGTCGGGTCGGGCAGGGCGAGTCCACGGGTAGGGCAGCCTGTGCGTTTGATTCAGTTTTCTGATTGTAAATATTCTTTTTCATTTTCTGACTCATTGAATATACTCCGCTTTGTAGATATGGGTTTTAGGCCGGGTCGGGTAATTAGGTACGGGTTGATTATGATGTTTATTTTGTGGTTAATTTGGATTGATTTGGGTTTTTATGGGGCCGAAAAGATATTATATGGGAAAATGCATTTGCAGATTTTGTAATTCTGTGTGTTCAAATTTGAGGCTAAATCTTCTTTTAACTTGTTTATTTAGTTTTATCTTTTTATTCTTGTTATAGTTATTCTCCAATCATATCTCATTAGTCATTACAGACTTTAAATTTTCTTAGTTAAATATGTATGGTATTGATGTTTTAGATTGCTTCTTAATACTAGTATGTCAACTTGATTTAATTTGTTGCTTAAATAATTCCGAAGTCTTAGATAAAATATCGTTTACCTTATTATTGTGGATAAATGAGGCTACGTTTTAGATAATATAGAACTAGAAAAAAGTGAACCGCAAAATGACAAAAGTGTTCTCTTAAATTATTAATCATTAAAAAGAATGATTATACAATCAAATAATGTTAAACAACTTTTTACATTGTTGCAACTTGCAATGCAAATCTAAGATAAATATATTAATTATCTAAGTTGGACTAAGAGCATAGCAATGGCGTGAAATTTTGGACGAAATTCCCAAAAACACCTCCTGCCACGTCATACGGATTTCCCACTGCATTGCCACGTCATACAGATTTCCCACTGCACAGTGACGGAATTCTCACATAAAAAAATATTCACAAATTCACATATTAAACAATTTCCGGAATTAAACAATTTAAGGGAATAAAATTTCGACATAAATAGGGAAAAAATTCCATTAAAAAAAGAAAAGTACATTTCACCAAATTAAAAAAAATACATTCAACGACGACCCATCCGCTGCCATACTTCTTCAATAATATCGTTCTGGAGTCGAACATGTGTTTGTTTTTGGCGCATGTCGGCAAATGCACGGACTCGATCGACTTCGTCATGGGGTATCCCCATGCGTACATTGCTGGTGGCCACGCCGTGGCTTGGACCCGCAGCATCAGCATCATCATTGACCCAATCAGTCAGTGTTGTACCTTCATCTTCGACAATCATGTTGTGCATGATAATACATGCGCACATGATGTCGGCGATGCTGTCAACGTACCACAGCCGTGTTGGACCCTTCACTGCCGCCCATCGAGCCTCGAGCACACAAAATGCCCGCTCCACATCCTTGCGCGCTGCCCTCCTGACGTTGCGCAAAGTATATCTTCTTTTCATCTGCTGGGCACCTAATCGTCTTCACAAAGACGGGCCATATCGGGTATATCTCATCCGCCAAATAATAGTCCATGTTGTGCTGGTTGCCGTTGGCGACGAAGTTGACGGCCGGACCAACGCCCATGCACTGGTCATTGAAAAGGGGCGACGACTGGAGGACGTTGATGTCGTTGTTCGACCCGTCTACTCCAAAATATGCATGCCAAATCCACAAACGGTAGTCAGCTACCGCCTCAAGGATCATCGTGGGATTCTTGGCCTTGAAGCCAGTAGTGTACATCCCTTTCCAGGCAGCGGGGCAGTTCTTCCACTCCCAGTGCATACAATTTATGCTACCTAACGTCCCCGGGAACCCGTGCATATCCAATAGAGCCTGACAATCTTCGGGGGTAGGCTTCCGAAGATACCTATCCCCGAATATTTCCCTAACGCCCTGACAAAAATACTTCAGGCACTCTCAGCCTCAGGCAGTCGTCTCACCGATGTGGAGGTACTCGTCGAACATGTCGGTCGCGCCTCCGTATGCCAGCTGCCTGATTGCGGTAGTGCACTTCTGAATCGGCGTGTGGCCGGGTTTACCAACCGCATCCTCCCGCCACCCTGAAATACTCGTATCGACGCTCCAAAGCGCCCACGATACGCAGAAAGAGCGGACGATGCTTCCTAAACCGTCCTCGCCGAAATAGGTTCACCCCAAACCGTGGCTCCGGCGCAAAGTAATCCGCGTACAACCTACGGTGGGCAGTGAGGTGGTCTCGGGGTACTATAGTGCGACGGTGGATGGATCGAGGCACCGCCGGCGCCGAGGCCGCTTGTTCCTCCCTCTCCGCGGCATCCCGCACACGTGCGTGAATCAACCGCATCATGTGTTCATAATGCCCATCACCACCACTACCACTACCGGCCATTACGGATATATAAAAGAAATTTAGAGAGAGAAAAACTTGTTAATTCAAGTGGTGCGAATGAAGTGAAGTTCAACGGGATGTATTTATAGGAACCGAAAAAAACATTTAATGCAATAAACCGGAATTCCGCGCGGACGTCCGTGGGAGTCAACGCAATGGTGGACGTCCGCACGGAATTCTCTGCGGAATTCCGCGGAGACCTCGCGGGGAATTCCGTATCCGTGCATGATATACACAATGACGGACGTCCGCCACGGAATTCCCGCACGCCGGTGGGAATTCCGCAGTGACGTCCGCCACTGCTGATGCTCTAAGTAAGATACTTTATTTAATCTTATTATTATACCACGAAAAACTTATCTAAGTTGGACTTAGTGGAGTAAGATACTTTATTTAGTCTTATAGAAGAACTTATCGACGGTTAAACAACGACGTGGACTTGAACCAATAAATACTTTGGAAACGTGAATCTTGATCGTTGGAAACTCTTGCCAACGAGCACGGTTGTGGGTCCGGTCCCACTTTTTCTGCCTCCTCTTAGGCAAGAGCACAACACTCACAGCCGTGCTCTTTCGCAAGGACGAGCACAAGGGTCCCACCATTCCATTATTCAATTTAAATAAAAATATTTCCACAAAATTAAAATACATTACACATACCCGGAATAATATTACAAAATACATTAAAAATTAAAAATTACATAATTAAAATCCTAAAAAATAAAATTACATAATTAAAATCCTAAAAATTAAAATTTTCATAATTAAACTCCTAAAAATTAAAAATTACATAATTAAATTCATAAAATTAAAAAACCCACTACTCGTGGCTGAATTTCGCCCACATGTGTTTGATTAGGTCTTCTTGTAGCTCAACGTGAGTTCGGGTATCGCGCATTATGTGTCTTGTTTCGATCCTCTCACCCATCGTCATATGCACACCTCGGCGTGGGGGAGACCTCGCGCTTGAGCTTCCGGCTTCATTCTCGTCGTAGAAGCTAGCCGCCCTCGGTCCTTCGTCGGCTGTAATCATGTTGTGTAAGATAATACACGTGTACATGATGTCGGCGCTATTTTTCACGTACCACAGCCGAGCGGTGCCTTCACAATGTTGAATCGGGCTTGAAGGACCCCAAAGGCTCTTTCGACGTCTTTTCGCGCGGACTCTTGACGCTACGCAAAAGAACTCGTCTCGGGTCTTGCGGGTTGCTGAGCGTCTTCACGAAAGTCGACGACCTTGGGTAGATACCATCGACGAGATAGTAACTCGTGTGGTATACATTTCCATTGATGGTGAAGCCAATCTCCGGTGCTACACCATTCAACACATCATTGAAGAGGGGTGAAGAATAGAGCACGTTCAAGTCGTTGTTGGATCTGACAACACCGAAATATGCATGTCAAATCCATAGGCGGTAGTCGGCGACCGCTTCAAGGATAAGTGTTGGGCCACCGCCTTTGTGGTCGCTTAAGTGTTGCCCCCTCCAAGCTTTCGGGCAATTTTTCCACCTCCAATGCGTGCAGTCAATGCTGCCAAGCATTCCGGGAAAGCCATGGAATGATTCGTGAAGATGATGCAACCATTGGCAATCATCGGTGGTGGGTGCCCGAAGGAATTCATCACCGAAAGTTGTACGAACGCCCTCGCAAAAAATTTTAAGACAAAGGATTCTAGTTGACTCACCGACATCCAAATACTCGTCGAAGAGGTCGGCCGTTTGCCCAGTAGCGAGTTGTCGGATGGCACACGTACACTTCTGCAACGCCGAGAGACTTTGCCGACCGGCTGCATCTGGACCTGTTTGGAAGAATTCAACACAGGTGGACAATGTGTTGACAATACGCATAAACAAGCGCTTTGACATGCGAAAACGATGCCTAAAGTAATCTTCCGGAAACCGCGGCGGGTCGGCAAAATAGTCGGCAACGGGCCTTTCGTGGGCTCCCTCCCGGTCACGATGGATGTAGCGGCGAGTTGATCTAGTTGGTTGAGGAGGAGGGGCGGGGGTATTCGCTGCGACATATGCTTCATAAGCGGCACGATGTTGTTCTTAGTATTCTTGTTCTTCGAGCTTCGCTTCCGCAATGAGATGGGTGAAATCCATTTGAGGTTTTGAGTGATGAATGTGTAGATAAGTTGTATGAAAAATATGAATGAGAGATGATTTGATGTGAAAAATGGATGATGAATGTGTGTATTTATAGATGATTTTGGGGGAAAAAATAAAAAATAAATCAAAAAAATATAGAAAAACGGGCAAAAAAGGGCCATTTTTTTGGATTGGGATTTTTTTGGTATAACTTTTTATTTTTTAAAAAAATTAAAAAAATGATTTACCAACGGATATGCCGTTGGCCAATCACACGCTGTCACGTCGCTTGCTCGCTGGCATGGACGTGCTCGATGCATCGAGCAGCGCCGTGCCAGCTGCAAGAGCGCAGCGGCGGACAGCGGTGCCGCGCCGCCGGTACGGACGGACGAACGAGCGCCTGCTCTCCGTTATGCATGCTCTTACTAGTATATAAGTATGTCACATTTTCACACCTAGCATGAGTTTATGGGAGTATAACGGATTCACTTATATAAATGACATTTCCACGTCTAGCATATACTCTCTCTTCCTCTCCTTCTGTCCTACAATAAGAGTCATGTTTTAACATTTCAGTCCATTCTAAAATAAGAGTTCTATTTCACTTAGGCTCACATTCCACCAACTTATTTCACTCACATTTTATTATAAAACTGATATATATATATATATATATATATATATATATATATATATATATATATATATATATATATATATATATATATATATATATATATATATATATATATATATATAGGGTCATGATCTATGGCAAACACCTCTTAACCATATAACTAGAGAACAAATAATAGCCACAAGATCAAAAAAATCAAGGGCTAGTATTAATTTTTGAATTTAAGGAGATATTAACTCCCTCAAACACAAATTTACTCCATAATAATAAGGTGGGGGTATTATGGTCATTGCACATCCAAAATTAAACCACGCTGTGTTCTTCATTTTACTTGCACACTCTTATTCTGATTGTAGAAAAATGGAGGCCGCATTGGATTCTCCACTGGAAGCTCTCGCCTTCAATTACCTGAGCTACGCCCTCCTCACCGCCGTCAACAACATTTGGGCGTGGCTCGCCGTCAGCTTCTGGCGAATTAGGGTTTTATCGACTCCGATCGCCGTCGTCGCCGTGCCGGAGCGGGTTGAGGAGATTGCGGCGGCGGAGGAGGCTGCTTCGGCTAGAGCAGCGCCGTGTGTGGCGGCGGAGGGGAAGGGATCACGAAGATGAAATTCAGCTTGTATTACGCGGAGGAGGTGGATTTTGGGGGCGATGAGGATGACGGCGGCGAGAGTGAGGAGTGCGGCGGCGGGGGGAGGCGGAGTTTGGGGGAGATTGGGAAGGGGTGATTGCGCTGAGAATGGGGGATATGGGGTGGTACAGGTGGCAGGATAGGACGGTGTTGAGCGGCAACGTGGTGCGGTTGTGGGAAGGGCGGAGGAGGAGGAGACACGCGGCGGCGGAGGCGGTAGATGATGGCTTCGCGTGGTAGGTGGGATAAATGATGACAGATTATAAAAATTGTAAATATATTTTGTTTTTTTTCGTGATTTAAATTAAATCAAATAAAAGCAGTAGTGGTCGTATTTTGTTGTTACAAACTTACATGGATTGGATCATTTTGAGATTACATAGATTTGAATAATTGTGAATTGTTAGTGGAATGTTGAATTTAATGTAGAGCAAGAAGATGGTCAAATATTATCAAAATAAAGTAGTAAAATCATAATAAAAGTGATGTGTTTTGTGAACAAGAGTGAAGTAAAATCATAATAAGAGTGATGTATTCTGTGAACAAGAGTGAAGTAAAATTCGAATAAGAATGACGTGTTTTGTGAACAAGAGTGAAGAAAATCCGAATAAGAGTGATGTGTTTTGTGAACAAGAGTGAAGTAAAATCCGAATAAGAGTGAAGTGTTTTGTGAACAAGAGTGAAGTAAAATCCGAATAAGAGTGAAGTGTTTTGTGAACAAGAGTGAATGTTTTATGAAAAAGAGTGAAGTAAAATCAGAATAAGAGTGATGTGTTTTGTGAACAAGAGTGAAGTAAAATCCGAATAAGAGTGATGTGTTTTGTGAACAAGAGTGAAGTAAAATCCGAATAAGAGTGAAGTGTTTTGTGAACAAGAGTGAATGTTTTGTGAAAAGAGTGAAGTAAAATCCGAATAAGAGTGATGTGTTTTGTGAACAAGAGTGAAGTAAAATCCGAATAAGAGTGAAGTGTTTTGTGAACAAGAGTGAAGTAAAATCATGCTAAGAGTGTTGTGTTTTGTAAACAAGAGTGAAGTAAAATCATGCTAAGAGTGATGTGTTTTGTAAACAAGAGTGATGTGTTTTATAAACAGGAGTGAAGTAAAATCATGCTAAGAGTTATGTGTTTTGTAAACAAGAGTGAAGTAAAATCATGCTAAGAGTGATGTGTTTTATAAACAGGAGTGAAGTAAAATCATAATAAGAGTGATGTGTTTTGTAAACAAGAGTGAAGTAAAATCATGCTAAGAGTGATGTGTTTGTAAACAAGAGTGAAGTAAAATCATGCTAAGAGTGATGTGGGAATTTATCCATATTTTTATAGAGTTATCCCAAATTTAAGATCATTCAAAAATTCCAAAATATTAAGCTTATTCAAAAAACAAGCATGCATGGCTACACATCCAATTCTCCACAATTATAGCATCCATCCAAACTCCTTCAATACTCTCTTTAATGCTAATCATCACTGTAAAACAACAAACATGTTATGCAGAAGATCACGTAACATGGATAGAGAATGAAGAGAGATTACAAGAAAATAATCATTAGCCATAACAATCGAATTAATTCTCGAATTAAACGGGAAAAGCCGGTTATGAGCAGCTCATCTACTTAAAGTGTAAATCACATGCACAAAAAGTGATAGAACCAATCAATTACAGAACTGAAGAATTCGGAAACAAAGTTAGAGATACCAGCGACGGATAGCAAATTGAGAGGTGGATTGTTGATCGAGACGACGACGATGCCGTCGGATCCGACCTCAACCACTGTTTTAGCAAGCATTGTCGTCGCTCCGGCGATGAGTAGAAAAATAATTGACTTGAGTCGTAAAAAGATTCCGAGTTTGGCGCTTCCACCACCAAATAATTTCACGCCGATGAGTAGAAAAACAATTTCATTTTTTAATTTGGAGTTGAATATAGTTTCCAAAAATGCCCTTGTTAATTACTTTTTATTTAAAACATGTAAAAATAGCTAAGCCATAAGATTAATTTGGGGTATTAAGATGTGTGGCTGAGATTTGTTCTCTAGTTATACACTTAATATTAGTTATACTTTGATCACTACCCTATATATATATATATATATATATATATATATATATATATATATATATATATATATATAAGTGGAACTTATATTCCACCAACATATTTAACTTACTTTTCTTTACATTTTCTAAAACTCATATCATAACCAAGTAGGACTCCTATTGCGGGACGGAAGAAGTATGAGTTTATGGTATAACCGATTCACATTATTTATTTATTTAAAAATATAAATCAGTGAATCCAGTGGCTATTTCCCATATTAATTTACAGACACTTAAAAGGATGGGACGATTGGCCCGATCTAAAGATGCTCTATACCCAAAAGTGAAATTGATTCCCAACTATTTGGTTAAGGATGAATAAGTCCTATACCACTCGATCACATCTTTTGGATTTCGTTTTTCAATTTTCTTTCTCAGACGATAATTTTATCGTATGCGCGACGCCAGTAATCACTATATTATGAAGTTCGAAAATATCAAAGATTAAAAACCTTAATTAAAAATTATTGAATACTTTTACAGATTTGAGTTGGTTGTATTTAGTGTATAAATTACTCCGTATTAATTTAATTTAATTTATGTAATTTGCATGTTTTACACATAAACATAAATTTACACATTAAATAAATATCAACGGCAGATTTTTGTATATTTAAAAAATTTAGATGATTAGCAGAGAATATCGTAGACATTATTTTTACTAGTATATTAAGGAGATGTTCGGTTTGCAACAAGGGCGGAGCCAAGAATTCAATTCAGAAGGGGCAAAAATATATTTACAAAGAAATTTCTAGAGTTTGAGGGAGGACATTTATGAAGGAAATTGAAAATTTTGCAAAAATTGAAGAAGAAAATGGTACAAATTTTTTTTTGAGGGGGGCATTTGCACCCTACCCTCCTCAAGTGGCTACGCCCCTGGTTTGCAAAGTAAATCTCATATTAAATGGAATATGTATTTTGTTTGTTTAATAGATCGAACCTCACAATTTAATCTTAGATGGATAATCATGTGATAATTAGTCATAGCCACCATCTCCAATTAAATAATTTCATCTTAATTCTAGATAGATTATCATATGATAATTAGTCATGACAATTGAATGACACCTAAGGCCATCCATAATTTATGATGTGGACGAGGGGCTGGACTGCACCTGGGTCCGCCCCGAGGCTCGCGGCATTAGAGGTCGCGTGAGCGGGGGTTGGGCCGCGATTGGGAACGTAGGAGGGGGTTGGGGACGCACCTGTTTGCAGCCTGTTCCGACATTGTGGGCGCATGGGCTGGACCCCAAGTCCCTTTTTTATATAAAATTTGATTTTTTTTTCAATAAATATCATATCATTCCTAAACATTTTGATTTCTATTCTACATTATTCCTATCCCTGTTAATTCCTCAGGTATGAATGGTTAAACTACGACCAAAGAGAGATGGAGACTGAGGTGCCGAAGAGAAATAAAGTTCCGCCACCAGAAACTACTCTACGAGCGATGGATGTCCTACAATCGACCTCAACATGCCCGACGAGGACCCCAACTTGTCATCCCCCACCCCCAAAAAGGAAAATAAAGGGGAAGGCCACTACGAGTCAGTGTAGTTCGTTGGCGCCATCACCCAACCCTTCGCTACATGGTCAATGAATGTTTCATTGCAGTTAGGCCATCTGAAGGACTTGGTGGAGAAGGATACGTCGGCACTGTCGAAGTTCGAACTCGAGTTGAACAATGAGATGATCTCGCTCAAGTATGAGGAAGAACAAATAGTTTTTTTCATTTTTTAAATTTTTTAGGAATTGTAGTTTTTGAATTTTTAGTACTTTGTAAATTTTAATTTCTATTGTTTGTAATTTTTAATTTTTGAATTAATATTGAATATTCTGTGTTATAATTATTCAACGTTTCACTTTTACGATTAAAATTTAGGGATGTCAATCAGGTTGGCCCAGCAGGTTTCGGGCAAACCCTACTCGGGTTGTGGGTCACCCGAGTGCGAGCTAATCGGATTGTTTTTTTTGGGGCTATAGAACTTCAACCCTAACCCTAAAAGCTTGGATTTTCGAGCTAGCCCAACACATTAATTGGGTTGCTACTGATAAAATAACGTGCTATCAATCCAATAAATAATAATGTAAATTTGAGATAAATGCTTAAACTAAAAGTTAAAAGTAAAATTAATGGAACATAGGGAGTACTATTGAAGATAGATGAAATCATCACCTATTATTTGGAAAATAATGTTTTAATAACTAAGTTGCCCATTATTTAACATCATGCATTGTTTGGTAGTACTGTTTTATTATCTAGGAGGCCGTGGGTTAGGCCCACTATCACTAACATTGGGCCCACATCAGTCATCTTCACGCTGGTCCTCTCTATCTTGGTTTTATCTCTCCAATATTGACATTTTTTATTGCTTCAATAACGACAAGAAAATTGGTACACATAAACCTTCATACCAATAGGCGAATAAATTGTAGAAATCGATATTAAATTTGATGTTATCATGTTACGAATATTGTTGACTTTAATAAAATGTGACTGAAATACAATATAATACTAGTAGTATTTAATACATTTTCGTCAGTAGCATAATAATATTAACCAAAGGATATTAAACAATAAAGTAAATTAAATAATAAATAAAAAGAAGAGATTAGCAGGAGTTTCGAATATGTAGACACGTAATAAATACATACTTGCATATATTAGGGAGAAAAATTCAGTGAAAATAACGGTGAGAAATAACCATCATCTTCTTACTGGATGAATAAAGTATATATCTTCTTATCAAATGAATATAATGCTTGTATTCGAATCCAATTATTAAAATATTATACTTATTCGTCCATTTCTTATTCCTGGATTTTGTGTGCTTCTGTCAAATGTGTATACACGAGATTTCGTAAGCAATTTTGATTGATAATTGTATTAAATTTGTGCATGCTGAACTCATATGTAAGTTTTTGATTGAATATGAGAGTTTTGCTTTCTTTGAATAAATGAGGATGAAATATAGTTTTAAAATTTTGGATAATCCTGCATAATAATGTAATAAAACTTTCAGTGTTCATAGACTACAGTAGATTATTTTCAGGGTCTATAACCAATTTAATGCTAAAAATTCATAAAGCCAAAAATCAAAACTAACACAGGATTTAAAAATTAAGGATCATGTTACTTCCCAGACAGAATTCTAACACCCAAACATGGCCTATATTCTATATAGTCGTACTCGTATACTTTATAGCACCGTTAAAATTGTTCTATTTCATACACGTACAGCATTTGTTTCTTTTCAATCAAAAGTCTATGCAGCTACAATATTGAAAATGATTCATATTCGATCCCCGTAAAAATAAAATAAAACTATACATGTGACATAAAATGACAATTCAATGTGAATGAAAATGATCAAGAGATTAGGTAGAAAATAGGGCATTCCAATACAGAAGCCAATGCTATAAGTTTAGGAGTAGTATAATGAAAGCTAGCAGCAGCACACTTCCTTCCAATTGAAGAACAATTTTTCTTGATATAATAATCTATACAAGTTTCTTTCCAAACAAAGAAACGCAAATCGAAATTTGATCTAAAAATATGGACACAGCAGCTCAAGCTACGGCTCTCCATTGTACAGAAAGAATTTTACAGTTCCTTTGGACTTGGGAGTTTTAAATCTGCAAACCACAGCCATTATAAAAAACAGTGGTCAACAAAATGATATTTAGCAGAAATCAAGCAGAAAAATGAAATTTTACAATACGATATTGTCAATAGGATCGACAGGCAGCAGCAATCGTGGAAGGAGCTTAGCAGATTGTTACTTACTTAGATGGCTAGAAAGTTGTCTACTAAGGTAGCATCTATATATAGAGATTGAGATTGATGAGCATATTTATTCTCAGTTGATAGAATCGACCGTGTTAAGAATAGGTAAGAAAATGACCTCCTTAAAGGGCCATCTCTCTCTGCAATTCAGCCAACTCATCGTCATCGTCTTCAACCTTCTTCGCTGGTTGCCTTCCTGCAGGCACTCGAACAGGAGCTGCAGGAGCTGTTGTTGCAGGTTGCAAGAGCTGTTCCTCCAGCTCAGCTCCTTCAAGTTCTTCGAGCTCTGCCTCCAATTCATCCTAGTGGAAGGAAAATGGTTAAGAACTGCTAACATGGAAGGAGGAAACAAGACAAACTGAGTTGTCAGAGACTACTGCATACTTCATCAAAATCAGCTGCTGCACCAATAGGCGTGCATAAAGCTTCTTGAATTTGTTTCATGTTTTCTGTCTGCTCATTGATTTCATCCATTGTCTTGTCCACATCATCGATATTGCTACACCAGCAAATTCAGTAGAAAATATGAGAAAACATAATACAGTTCTCACCAGATCGAGGTGTTGTATTTTGATATAACATTGGCATCAAGGTGAAATGATATACAAACCACTTTTTCTCCTCATTCAAACATGAATGTACACAGAAATATAATGCGTTTCCAATGATACGAACCCCACATCGGTTCCACATGAAAGTGTGGAATGGCATATAAGATGGAGACAACCCCTTACCTGGTTTCGGGTGAAGTTAGGGCTCCCAAACTTATATGGGATTTTTATCACATGTCAATTAAAAAGTTTAGTTCTTCCTATAAAAAACCGATGCTAAATCATTATTGAGAAGGATGATGAATATATATGATGTGAAGCAATTACTCAGCACAAAGTCAATGTTTCATCTCCAGTCAAAAACTATAATATCTTTTCTTTTCTTCTTGGTGATTCTCGCTTATAATTCAATGTTTGTAAAGGCTTTAATCAGAGTTGAATGAGGTAATCGAATCTGTTAATAGCTAAAAACTCTACAGTTTCCTGTTCATCTAGTTAACATATACTCCTTAGCAATCAAAATATGTGATATGCATCAACATAACTTACGTTGCCTTCTGCATAGCCTTCATTGCAGCTGCTCCTGTTCTCAAAGCATCTACAGTTTCTGTGGTAGCTTTTGCTCCTTCTAGCATTATCATCTGGAAATAAAAACAGGCACAATTTAAAATAGGCTGCATCAGATAGAATCATTGACAGGTGAGCAGTATATTTAAAACATAATGATCACCTGATCATGAATTCGCAACTGGAAATTTCCAAGCTGTTCAATTTGTTGTTCATAAAGCCTTTTTCTCTTCAAACATTGTATTGCAGCTATGAACATGTTTGAGGAACTTTATTAATAAGGTATCACTTCAGTTTGACGAATTCAGTTAACAAGGTTACAAGCACCAATCCCAACAAACCACACCTTGTTGTTGGACAATAAATATCTGAAGGGAACTTGCTTTTTTAAGGAAAAGAAAACAAATCATACGGAGTATCTCTCTATGAGATCATAACCTAAATATATGTTTCAACATTTTTGCTCAGAGATTTATGATGAGCAAGAAGATAAAATAAAAGGTACTCCAAATTTTCTACTGAAGCTCCAACCTACAATTAAAAACTTAAGCTCAAAAAGTTAGGTCAAAAGATGCATTTTCTACGTTATGTTAGGATGCAATCATGCAAATTGAATCACATGCAGTTAAAATAAAAGGACATAATCTTAACTCCAACACGCTAAAGTATGAAAACGCAAATCCTTCCCATAAGTTACCATCACTAAACCATACCCCTTTTATTTTTAGCTCGGGTGAACTCTTTGGCTCTTTCAACTTCAGTCGCAGCCTTCTTCAAGAGAACTTTCTCTTTTTTCTCGAGCATTTCAAGAGTCTGCACATAATACAGCATTCGACATTATATACAAAATTGAATGCACAAATATACTAGTCATGGAAAAATACTTACTTGAATATATACTGATAAATACACAACAAAAAAATAAAAATACAAAATAAGAAACATAAGCATTAGATAGGTCTCCTAATTAGTCATCACTAATCAACATCATCTAAACCACAAGTTGTGACTAAAAATCAGCTCCCAGAGCTTCTTAAGTAAGATTTGTGAAACACAAAATAATGCAGTCTTGATCACCAAAAGACACAAAAAAGTAATAAGAATACGAAATAAGAAACATAAGCATTAGATGGGACTCCTAATTAGTCATCACTTATCAACATCATCTAAACCACTGCGAATGAAAAAGGAAATGAGTCGTGAACTAAAAATCAGCTCCAAGAGATTCATAATTAAGATTTGTGAAACACGCAATGCAGTCTTGATCACCAAAAGACACAGCAAAATAATAAGAATACATACTAAGAAACATAAGCATTGGACAAGCCTCCTAATTAGTCATCACTTATCACCATCATCTACACCAAAGCAAATGAACCAAGAAATGAGTTGAAACTAAAAAACAGCTCCAAGAGCTTCATAATTAAGATTTTCGAAAACGCAATAATTCTTGATCACCAAAAGACACACCAAAATAATGAGAATACAAAATAAGACACATTAACATTAGACATTCTCCTACTTAGTCATCACTTGTCAACATCAACTAAACCACACCAAGGAATCAATAAATGAGTCGTAAAACAAAAATAGCTCCAAGAGCTTCATAATTAAGATTTGCGAAACACACAATAATGCCGTCTTGATCACCAAATGACACAACAAATGAACAAGAATACACATAAACATTAGACTTGTCTCCTAATTAGTCATCACTTATCAACATCAACTAAACCACAGCAAAGGAACCAAGAAATGAGTCGCAACAAAATTGCTCCAACAGCTTCATGGTTAAGATTTGTGAACACACACAATAAATAATACACTCTTGATCACCAGAAGATACATATACCGATGCACGAAATATAGCATTTTGTGATATTCTGTGTATATGTCAGTCTAAAATAAACCAGGCTACTACAAGAATCGATATTCGAATTCAATTTACCGATCGCCAAATAACATCAAAACTGAAAATGAACGAAATAAGCACTTAATATAATCACACGATTCACACTCATACAAATGCCAAAGCAGCAATAATCTAAATTTTTGCTGACACCATAAAATTAGGGTGGAAAGGAAAGAAGAAACTCGCATACAACCTATACATATCAGATCATAGTTTCTACAATAACATTAAATTGAGAAATAAATCAAATCGCGAACCGTACCTCGTTTAACTTATCTAACGTTGCCAGAGCATTCGTCTCTTGCTTTGGCTTTCCAAAAATTCTTGTAAACATCGTGGATGATTTCTTACCAGCTGGAGAAATATGAATCAGGATTGAATCTTTATATCCTGCAACAAAATCAAATAATCCATCAATTTGATCAACGATTGGCAATCACCTGGATTGCTTCAAAATCCAACAAATTAACCTGTAAAATATCTTCAATTACAACATCACTGACCTGCAAATTCAGCCGATGGAGAAATCAACCAGGTTTGCTTATTGAATAATTAAAGGATTAAACTCTTATAAAAATTTAAATATATGGACAAGGCAAGACCCTTTCGTATTTTACTACTAGTATTAACACTCGTGCTATGCACCGGACATAAATGTTTCAAATTATAAATACAAAATAAATGAATATATAAAATCATAAACCATGTATGATTATATCTTTCACCCAACTATTACATTAGTACGCACAAAAATAAAATGCATATACAAAATGCACAAATACATACAAAGTGACAAATGACAAAAAATACTACACAAACATCTAAATTTAATAGACGTTTTATGAGAGAGATATAATAAAGACACATTCAATAAAAACACGTGTAAGATGGGGAGAATCCTCTGCTGTGTTATACTATAACATAACGGGGGTTGCTATGGTTAAACGTAACCACTATCATATGAAAAGCAGTAGGATGGTAGAATTTTAAACACGCGGTACTCTAATTCTATTTCTCTCATTATTTTTTCCCTATTTCTTTCCTTAATTAAATATCCGGTGGGCCAATGCAACTTTTTTACATGGAATAACCTTACTACCAATAAACTTGTAGAGCTTAATAGAAATAAAAAAAATGAAAACAAATAAGAGAAGGTGTTGCTTCTTATTGAATGGTTGTAGAGTTTGATCTACATAGTAATTATTTATAATAGATAAAATAAAATCAACTCAATTCGAATTATGTATACTAAATTTAACTGTAGATATATTTCCATAAATATTAAAAATAAATAATAAATTTTACTATTTTATATTGCATACGATAGTTTTAATATACTAAAGGGTTATAAAAAATATGTAATAAATTAATGTTAAGTTTATTTATTTCATTACAAAGAATTTAATTTTTAAAATACATACTCCGTAGTAAACATAATCCAAAAAACAAAAGTCAAAATTAGAACCTACTAATTTAAGACATAATCGAGCAAAACACCCAAATTGAAACTTTTAAATATTAAATATATATTTAAATCTCAATATAATACCAAAGTAGTACATTAATACCCAAAATAAAGCCCAAAAATTATGGAATACATAAATTAATAAACCCGCATCCTAAAAGTGGCGTCCCTAAAAGCCTACTAAAATGATTACATAGTTTTATAAGTACTAAAAGCCTACTAAATATTAAACAAAAATTTCAAACAATATACAATAAATTAATAATATTCTAAAACCCTAATGCAACATGCGACGCCTCCATCTCTCTCAAGTTTCTCTCTCCCTCCCTCCTTTCTCCTACTCCTTAACCGGCGGCGGAAATCATCTCCCCGGCCAGAGCACCGCTCCTTCTTCCTCGCCGGCTCTCCTTCCACACAACCTCGCCGCTCGTCCCGCCTGTCGCGTTGCCTTACCCGCCGCGCCGTCGCGCATTCCTCCCTCGCGGCGCTGCTGCCTTACTTGCCATGGTTGCCGCCTTTCTCTCCTTCTCGCTGTTCCACCTCTTGGCCACCGGCTTGTGGACTCCTCCATGCCACCCAACCGCCGTCGCCGGTCACCAACCCCTCTCTCTCGTAACTCTCAGGTATCGGGCTTGCCGGCGTGCGAGTCCAGCCGCCACCGCCGTCGGCTCTCCTTCTCTTTATTCCGCTTCCGCAACCGTCGACCCTCCTGCACCACCTCCGCCGCAGTAACCTATCCAGCACAACAACAACATCGCCGCTTCCCTTCATCTCCGACATCTCTCTTGTCGCCTCACCCGCCGGCTGTCGCCGGATTCCAAGCAGAACCAAACCTGCTATACTGCAATCACAAAATTAGTCCACAAAATGCTGATTCTAGTCCATCTATTTAAAAGTGTTTAAAATCTTCTTCAAGAAGTTTGCATTTGGTTGGACTATTTGAGAAGCCACTATTGCTCCATAGGAGCTGCCTTTTTTCTATTCAATGTTGTCATTTCGCAAAATGACCAAAATGGCAAACAAAATAGCTTCACAATTTTCCGCCAAAAAGAGCAAATAAGTCTTTTCATTAAACTGACACTTTAGATTATGATAGATTTGATTGAGGTCGGAGACTAATATGAATGGCTGTGATTTAACAATGTGACAGACCAATTGAATATGGAGAAAGTAGGTATATTAGTAAAATTAAAATGTAAAGAAAAGAGAAAATCAAGTACCATCAAAATTACAATAAAATTTCTTTACCAAAAAAAAAACAATAAAATACGGGATACTTATATAACTTATTATTACTATTATTTGATAGAGGAAAATAACTCAATTTACTGGGATAACATAGAAAAAAATGAGGTATCTATTTCCATGTCAATTTCAATATCACTACAAAAATGTAGAGTAACATTTTGTATGAAAAATTACTACTAATATTTACACCTCGAGAACAAAATCACCAATAGCAGAGATTACTCCTTATGACATTGGCATTTCCGGTTGAAGCCTCTATTTAATTTTGTTTTAGATGTAATTCTTATATCATAAAAAATATTTGAAGAGAATTACATCTCAAGACATAAAAACTTAATATCCAAATATTTGCATTGACTTTATATTGACACCGTTCATAGTATTTCTGTCCTGATTAGTCGGGTTTCAGGTTTGGATACTCATAGAGTCATAGTCATAGGATTACATGTACATGAAAGAAAAAATAAGTTGGATATTAATGAAGTGTTATATATTTCTCTGTACCATAATAAGAGTTACATTTTACCACAATAAGAGTCACAATTCTCGTTTACCATAAATGGTAGACATGTCTCATATTTTCCTAACTCACTTCATTCATACTTTATTATAAAATTAACCTAAAAAAGTAGGCTCGATATTTTATTAACTTTTTCAATTCACTATTTTTTATATTTCTTAAAACACCTGTCCACTTTAGAGGTGACTCCTATTGTGTGGGGCACACGGAGTAATTAATCAAAATTGCTAGCATATATTTTATGCAAATGCTAAAATTGGTTTTTGTAATTGTATGTTGAAAATGAAAACTATACTCGAAAAACATATAAATTCACACCTCAATCCCCTAAATCACATATTATCACTACATTTTACTTAGTATATGCTGTCGCTTCATCGATTCGCATTAGTTCAATCGATCCGTTCAATCCGCAGATCTTATCCAGTTAAAGAATTCGATCAGTGTATCTCGTATTCCAGCAGATCCAGCCATGGATTTCATGAAGGTGTTTGATCAAACTGTCCGTGAAATGTATGTGGTTTATTTATCGATTCTAAGATTCAAGTATTTAGTAATCTCGCACTGTATAAGGATGCCTCATTCATTTTTTTTTCGCGTTTAAATGCAGAAAGAGGGAGGTGAATCTGAAGGTGTTGAAGGTTCCAGAGATAGAACAAAAGGTAACACTAATTTGTTCAAGTGATTTCGTCGTTTCCTGAGCTAAATTTCGTTGGTTAATTGTGTTTTGGGATGTATCGGCAACGGATCAATTAATTAAATTGGAAAATTCAGCTTAGGTAGTAGATTGTTACTGTTATCGGTATCGTGGGACTTGAAACATTGGATATCTAAACTAGTTAATTCTTCAGATATATTGAGGTTCTTCTGATGATAATTTAAGCAGGACATTGTTGGTGTTAGCAGTTGACTTCCTTGTATTTATGTTGTTTTCTTATCAAATCAAAGTAGTACTAGTAGTTTTTTAATGTTTGGTAAATGTGGCCAAAAGCTGATGGTGAGAAAACAAGGATCCTTGATCATCTGGCACTATATAATGTAACCTAACACTAGATTTTTGGACCACGTGTAATTCTAAGGGGCCTCAATGTATTGAGTACTTAGTCTAGCTCATATGTTTAGATTTTATGAGTTTCTTCTCATGAAATATCACCATTCACCATTGTAATTTGAACTTTAGAAAAGTAGTTTAGACCTGTAGTGATGAGTTAATACCATATTCAATTGGATTTCTATCAAACATGCATCTTTTGCTGCCAATTACTATTGATTTCCAAAAATCAGCATCTATAAGATCGTTTTTTTTACTTGTTCTTTTTATTTTAGGTTTTGGATGCTACAGATGATGAACCTTGGGGTCCTCATGGCACGGTGTTGGCAGAAATAGCACAAGCCACAAAGAAATTGTACTTCCTATTCTTTTCACTTACAAAATTATCAGAAGTTGGCTATTTTCTCGTATGCTTTAAACTTCCTCGTCTGTTTTCTTTGTTTTCTCTCATCTGTTGGCATATTGTGCAGCACTGAATGCCAGATGGTCATGAATGTCCTCTGGACAAGACTGACTGAGACTGGCAAGAATTGGCGTTTTGTCTACAAGGTACCAACATCAAATTTTGTTCAGGGCAAAATGAACAAAACGTTTTATCATTGTTCTTTACTTTTAGTTTCTTCTCTGAACTTTTTGTTTCCGAATTATTGCCTTTGAGATCTATGAAGACTAACTTCTTAATTTTTCCAATGCTAGTCATTGACCGTTATAGAGTATCTGGTGGGACATGGCTCAGAACGTGCAGTTGATGACATAATAGAACATACTTTTAAGATATCTGTAAGTGTCTTCAGTCCTGACCAACTATTACTAATGCACTTGCTAACATACGAAATGATCTAGAAGGCTATTGGCTGATAGAGGTTTTAAGTTTTATGTTTCCAGTCTCTGGCAAGTTTTGAGTATGTGGAACCAAGTGGAAAGGATGTTGGGATCAATGTGAGAAAAAAAGCAGAAACTATAGTGGCTCTTCTGAATAATAAAGAAAAAATGCAGGAAGTCAGGAATAAAGCTGCTGCAAATCGTGATAAGTAAGTTTATGTGTGAGGTCTAATTTCTCATTTATTACTTCTTATTATTTTTCTGTCTGTTTGTTTTGGGGGTGCATGAACTTTGTCATTGCTTGCTAGGTATGTTGGACTTTCTTCATCTGGTATAACTTTCAAATCCGGTACAGCATCGTTCAGCTCTAGCTCTGCTAATAGTGGGCGATATGGAGGTTTCAGTAGCACAAAAGATAAAGAATCATTTAATGTTGGTTATAAGGAGGATGAATTTGGTGAAGATAAATATGGAACGATCACTAATTCAAAAAAAAGTCATCTCTTAATGGCAGGTTTGTGTTGTTTCATATATTGCTGTGCAATTTAGCGTTTTAGCTCACAATTCTCCATCATTTTCTGTAAGAATTGCAACATCTAAATAATATCACAGCTTTTCTTGTTTTTTGAGTGACCTACAAATTCAGACATCATTTTATCATCACTGGTGCTTGATTTGGAGGAGGACACCAATTTCTTCATATATGCTTTATTCTTCATGACTTGATCCATGTGAAATGTTGCATTTGTGTTATTAAATGGATTTTAGCTGATTGAAATGATGACGAAATTCTAACTCACAGAAACTTTCCCTTTTTATTTTGTGGATACGCCTTTTCCCCCATGTGCACATTTTAGCCAATTTATCACTGCCAAAATATTTTTCATTATTTTCTTCCCAGGGAGTGCAGGGCTTTTCAGTAACCGTTTCCCTCTTGATTTAAAGGATCTTCATTTGATATACTACTATATAATGGGATTATATTTTGCACAAACTCCTTGGACATTGAGTTCTGCACCCTGGGTTTCATTTAGTTTAAAATTTAGTCATTGCTCATTTTGCTTGATAGGGCTCTTGCTTTCTTTTCTCTGAATTCCATGATTATTGCAGCACAGCTGAAGACTCTCAGGCCTCTAGTGCATCAAAAACCAGCAAGCCAGATGAATATGTTTCAGTTTCTTCACAAAATACATCTTCAAACACATATGATGAAGATTTTGATGATTTTGATCCTCGAGGGACGTCAGGTGCCAGTAAGTATCAGTGCTTTAAGCTCATCTCTTCCTAGATGCATTGCCTAGACTTCTTTCTATTTTTGTGGGAATGACACTTCTCCTCCACGTTCACGGTTTCACTTGAACATGGAAGTATGGAACTAAAGAATGGACTTATATGTGTGCTCACTCGCTAACCTCCACACTTCTGATATTGAACTTAGTCACCTTGGATATATTCGCTGAATTATATCACTATGATACTAAGCTAACTAGTCAGGCCGGTTCGTATCACTATTTTGGTGGGCTAACTCATCCCACATCTTAGGTCAGAAGAAATAATTGAATCGCTAACTATAAATATTTGATGAATTTTGGTCATTTGATTTAAACTTCTTATCTAAATTATAAAACATATAATTTCAAAAGTTACCTCTAATTTTTAATTTAGTATATGAGGTAGACCGTAGACATGAAATTATTTGCATGACATCAATCAAAGAAATAGCTCTTAATGTAATTTGGTAAGGTGCGGTGGCATAATAAGCACATGAAAAGACTAGATATGTATTTCTATGATTCTATTGACACTGGCACTCGTACTTCTCAGTGCTACTGATGTATAAACCTCTGATGGCTTCCTCTCTCACTGCTTAGTTTCTCTAATATGAGGTTCTGAATGGTTATTTTGATTAGAATTTGTGCATGAGTTTGTTCGCCTGCCTTGAGAAAGTTACGCTGTTCTAGTACAGGTATTAGTGTATTATCTTTAAATGTATTTCCTGTTTAACAGAACAGTCTTCGGGAAGCCAACAAGTCGATCTTTTTGGACAAGATCTTTTGGGTGACTTCTTGGATGTCCCTGTATCTGTTCCAACAGATAAGTCTACTTCCTTGGACAATGATCCATCGGAGGTTGATTTATTTGCTGATGCTGCTTTTGTATCAGCCACTCCTCAACCAGCTGCAGAGGAAAATCCCGAGACACAGGTAAAGCTATCATTTTATTTCAGCAAAGGGCAAGGCACCTAGTTTATCAGTTTCATCTCTATTTTACAGGATTAGACTATTTATTGCATTGTTTGAGTCTTGAAAATGCATAGACCCCCCCACCCAATCCAGCTGATTAACCTTGTTCTGGTTCTGGGCCTTTCTGCAGTTTGATGTCGACGTATTTGCCTCTCAGCCAGCCCCTACTCCTGCTGTTTCTGCACCAATGGATTTTTTTGCTGCTCCTGATCCAGTTGGCAGCAGAGCTTCAAAATCTGATGGAACAAGCAGCATTTCCGATCCATTCGCTAATGTTCCAATGAACAATTTTGATGGCTCTGACCCATTCGGTGTCTTCACTTCTCATACAGATCCTTCATCAGTGGTATCTAACCAGAGTTCTTCTAATCAAGGAAGCAATGGAAACATGAAGGGATCTTCTCCTGAAACCTCTGCTCCCCCACCCAAGAAAGAATTTCAAGTCAAATCTGGAATATGGTCTGATTCTCTTAGCCGTGGATTAATTGACCTAAATATAACTGCACGTAAGTACATTGCATCAAACTCCAACTAACACTCTTGATCTTTGTTTATCGCTATATATATCCAACATTTTGTTGTTGTACTTGACCCATTCTTGAAAATTTCAGAATGTTGAAATCCATGTGATTAGTTATTGATGGTGATGTTTGTATTGTAGCTAAAAAGGTTAACCTAGCAGGTGTGGGCATTGTTGGTGGGTTGAGTGATTCATCAGAAGACAAGGGAGCTTTGCTTCCGTTTTACATGGGCGGACCTATGGGCAGTGGGCCTATGCTCGGTAAATCGGGGGTCACATTGACATCGACAAATGACAACTTCTTCTCAAACCTAAGCAGCAGCCAACACAACCAATTTGGAAGTTTCCAAAAATGAGTTATTTTTCCTCAAAACTGCCTAATATTTGTTTGCTACATTTTTCGCTGTCAGGGAAATTGATCAACGATTGGGCTTTTGGCGCACGTGAAGCTTCATGGAATGCTAGCCGACGTAGTGCACTGATTGCCCATATTGTTATTGTGTGTTGCTATTACAGAAATTTGAAAAATATACATGTTATATCTAGCAGATATTTCTACTGCGAAGTACTATATGCCATTTAATTGGTGCTTGTTATACAAATCAGTGACATTTTTTGTTGTGTCGTTTGGTCCTCTCTCCCTCTCAAATCCTAAAGACACTCAACATTTTCTGAATTAGTCCAGGCAATTTCACTATAAAGCATGCATATATTAGTGAATATTTATATGACTTGAAGGATTAATGCAGAAGATTAATATGCAGATGAGTTTAAGAAGTTGAAACGGCAGGGAGGGTCCCAGATTCATGTTTGGTCTAGCATCAGTACAGCCGGACGACTACAAATCATAGTAGATGCAACTAGATTTGCTTTCGCCCATATTTTTCACAAGCACACGTTCCTTACATTGATTACACCGAGCTCTAGTGATAGTAGACATGTAGCATTTTACCCCTTAGCATTGCTTCTGCCTTTTTCACCTGCTTAACCGAGCCAATTATGAAGGCCTGCACCAAAGCCACACGAATTAGCTAACATAAAAGGTTATGCAATTATAGAAAACGAGCACCCTGATACATCACAACATAAAAGATCTCCTAGGGAACTTTGATAAAGTTTTGTTTCACAGTTGATATAGTTCTAAAGAAAAAGAAGAATGCATGGAAACAATAGAGGGGGGTTGTATTTTGTTTCCTCAAATGCAACTGGTGTGGCCTATCTGGTTAGCATCTGTACCATTATTCATTAAAGGCCATAACAATTTTTATTTCATTTAAATCTTGAATAAGTTTACTACAACAGAATTTCCAACTGAACATGAAAAGATGTAAGAATTTACAAGATGGCATTTACAGTCACAGTAAGTGAAATACCAACCTTGTCTGGAGGACCTTTATCACCTCCAAAGAAGATTTCAGCGCTGCAAAGACACATCACAAGGAAGGATGAAATCGAACCCAAGTTTCACCCGAACAAGAGAGATAAGCATTTACAGAAACAGGAGTGACTAGTTTCTTTATTTCACAGCTAAGTTAATTGACATCTGAAGGTGCTAATACCATAAGCATGCCTAGATTACTGTAGGTTTAATTTCACAAAATTCTTCGGTACAAATTTTAATTAACTGTAAGTGCATAGACCGCCTATGTTGTAAATAACTGGACCCATGACCATAAGAATTCGATGTTGAATACAGGACGTAGGCAGGATGAGAATTCAATGCCATCACGGATGAAACAAAAAGTGAGATTATAACTTGTCCAAAATTATATACCTGCAACATTCCTTTATTTCCAGTATGTTAGCTCCTCGTTTTCCTATTATGCATCCCATCTTTCCTGGTGGAACATCAAGAACAGATAGGATTTCTTCTTCTGAAGCTTGTTTATCAGCAATCAGAGTTTCTGCAGTATTGAAAAGCATGTATAAGATAACATACAAGTGTCTCCCAAATATACATATAGTATTAAAAATGCTGATAGTACCAAAGGTGAATTTTATAATTTTACCAGATCATCCATTAAAAACAAAAATTGCAATTCCCCCAAAAAACCTATAATCAATCACTTCAGCAATTTTGACCTAAAGTTACAAGCCATGCAACTCTAACTCATGTCTCAACTTAGTATGACATTTCAAAACCTGACAATATTAATTAGCCACAAGACTGGTATATGACATTAGTAAGTTGGGTAAAGCAATACAGCAATTGCACTGCAAAATTAAACATCCAACAAAGTATTAAGTCTGTGACACAGCTTTATGAAATACAACCATATCTACTTATAATCAACACAATCACGTCGCACGCCCATCATATGTATTCTGAATGATACACGGCCAGTACTGAGCCCACCTAGCCTTATTCATATTGGATAATAGTAAATACTAGGATCTGTCATATACTTTCTGGTATTATGAAGCTCAATTACCAGAGCTATTAAAACGTACATTTGAGGAACCTTAGCGAATTTTCAATTTTTTATACGCTAACATTTCTACCTATTATTAATCCAAATTCATACATTTCATAACAATGAGCCTTAGTAAATCACAACAATGCTGATGAGTAATTATCAATGTTATCAAATGGCGGATATGGCGGCGCCATGGCGCTATGGCATGGCGTTCAGTGGTGGAAACGCCATAGCACCATGTCGCTGCCATAGCACCGCCATATCCGACATTTGACAACATTGCATGTGTACTGTATTTAGGAATGGGGCATTATGCAAGAAACATGGAGGTTAGAGTTGTATTTTATACTTTATTAATTGTTTAAAGTGTTTTAAATGTTATATTTTAATTATTTTCTAATTTCTGAATTATATATAAATATATAAGTATTATTTTATTTATTTAATTATTGACCGCCATATCCGCCATACTAATACGCCATATCCCTGTGGCGGTTTTTAGGCGAACCGCCATAAGCCGCCATACGAGATTGATAACACTGGTAATTATATATTCTGTGGCAATTCATGGTGTTATAATTATAGTATGCAGTTCATGTCTACATACTTATCCACCCATCTATTAACTTCTTAAGAGATAAAGAAAACACAAAGCTTCCAAGATATCATTAATAAAAACCTGGAACAGGAGGCAGTGCTGGCCAATCTGCAAAATTATTATCATTAATGCAGAAACAGCGGCAGTAAAGTGCACCACGAACTGCAAGATACCACAAGGATCTCTCATTTAACCTCTCCACCATCTTATGGTAGATTAACAGAAGAAAGCGAACATCATCTGCAGCTGCTCGGACCATTAATTCAGACAATGGTCGATATGTCCAGAAGTTGGGATCCTGGGAACAAAACAACTTATTAAGACTCTAGCAAGCACAACAAACAGTTTATCATTTAACTATTGCAGAGGGGGGCTTTTTTTCCAAATAAGAGACTTTTTTTCCAAATATCTAAGTGTAAAACCAGCAGAAATTGGTGAATTATTTCAAATTTAGCTAGAATCTCATCCTGATCTGCACATTTGGAAGGGCTTAACGTCTTGCAGAATGACATGGCCAATGCAAATACTAGATGGAAGAAGTTATAAGTTATAGTTCTGAATATTTTAAAGTTATGCAATGAAGTGCAAAGTTCGGCAGTATTGTTGTCATTCTGCATGATTGCATCCAACCCAAAATAAAAATAAAAATAAAAATAAAGCATTCAAAGGAGCTCAACATTTACTTCCAACAACCTAAGTGTGATGTCAGCAGAAGTGAACATTCTGAAATTCTACTTGAAATGGCATCAATGTATCTAACAGAAGTAATTGCAAAGAGGTAAAGTAGCTTAATAGTTTACTGCAAAGATTCTGCGATACACATAATATGAAACACATTTAGCCAATTAAATAATAATGCACACCCATCAATGACTGATGAAGAGAAGAACATATTTTAGTTCCATATTAAGTTAATCAACTAGATCAAGAAAAAACGAACCTGCCTCAAGAGAATGCGAACTTCTTCCTTCTCATCATATGATATTCCTGTGTCAAATTACTCTTCAATTAACATACTCACAAGGTACGTGAAACGAAAAATATATGAGGTGACACTCAGTAAAAGGTCCAAAACCGTGAAAATAGCAAGCTAAAAACAGCTCAAATAAAGCATAAAGAAATATATAAAGGCATGCAGGATGAGTTTTAAAAAAACTAGATCAGGCTTATACAGTTATGCAACAGATAAAACTTCACAAGATCAGCTCTTTCACACTTTTTAGTCAGTTTTGATACACTTGAATCAACGTTCATACAATAACATTTGCTATTAAATGGCTACCATAGTTAATAAATTGAATAGAAAGAAATTGGATTTGGCCCAACTAGTATGAACAAAAATTGGAAAGAGGGTAATCTACTCAGGTTCCATCCTAATATCAATCGATCTAACCTTTTCAAATGTATTCTTAGAAGATATACACATAACTTATCCATTCACCTCATTTATATGGAGTATAAAGTTTCCTAAAAATGACTGCATAACAGGATTAGTCTACAGCTTGACTGCTCGAGGCATCAGACCCTCACTCTTATAGCCTTTCATCCGCATCAACATATATTTACAGAATAAATACCGACTAAATTTTGCAACAAGTAATCCACCCTCACAATGTTACAGTTCAGAAAGTGTAATAAGGGTAACAGTGCAGAACAAATCAATTACCCCCAAACTGTGGGTCTGCAAGCAGGCCAACAAATGATATGTAGTCATCTGGCACTTTTTTCTGCCCTTCTTGCTCCTTGATCAAAGAATATGCAATCTGATTGTGAAAAAAGGGATAAGAATCGGATTGTCATTAAAATCTAGCAATTGAATTATGATAATGTGACACTGCTTTGCAACTCAATTCGCCTGCTAGAAGAAAGCTGCCCATGCAAGCATGCATACAAACATACATCACCAAACTTTTAAGTAGATATTGAGTCCAAGAAGCCCGGAAGTAATGAAGCTAATATATCTAATTAAAACTTGACAGCCCATCAATCACTAAAAACGATTTAAGTGAAAAGGGAAACAGATGTTGATGGCACAAAAATGAGACCAAAACTCTTCAAATAAATGAATTAACACGTCAAGTTAAGAGGATTAAGAGGACTATTTGTAGATAAAAAAAATGAACTACATTATCTACATAACAATAAGTTTTTGTATTTTCTGACGATTGATAAGGAGAGTTAGTAGTAACTGTTTCCTTTTCCTAGCTGAGAGTTCATGTGCCTTACCTGCTAATACAATATAACCATACAGAATATAGATTGAGGGTGATGATAGCCATTACTCACATTATATCAATTAGTTTTTTGACATCAAAAAACAAAGGGAAGTACAAACCTGGGTGTCCACAACATTATGCAACTTAATGCCAAACTGAAAGTATAATGCCTGCAACATACAAAAGGACGTATGAAAAACATTATATAAAACATTTTGGGGTGCATGAAAGTGGAAGGGAGGAGCAACAAATGCAATCACCAAGAGACCTCACTATCCCGTTTGCAGTCGTGGATTACTTTAGTGATGTAGCTAGACTCAAGTGCAGGCTTACAAGCTTTCACAAGTGCCTCTCCACCCTCAATGGCATCAACTAGGTATATTGCATTTGGAAAAGCGAGCTGCATAGTAAAATGCTATTAGTGAGAATTACATAAGCCTCACTTGTGAGCTTCAGCAGCAAAAGAGCACAATGAATAAAGTTTCTCTCTAACAACAGCATTTCTTTAGATGAACAACTGGTCGGCATTATTAATCATATAGGAAACTAGCTCAGAAAATGAAGCCCTTTGTTTGGTTTAGAAGGCAGAGCAAAGATCCAAACAGTCACACTGTAATAATCTAAATCTAGTGAGAAAGTTTCAGTGATTTCAGCTATAATGCTAAACTTTTCCAGGTAACCAGGAATACAAGCATGAAGCAACAACATGGTACAACCACTTAGTCGGAGTTTTTGTTTTTCTTTTAAATTATTACAGCTAGTTAACATAAAAAAATGAGAAGAAAATCAACGTGTGTCATTAACGTAGTTCTATGACTAGACCATATGCATTAACTTGACAAAAGTCGGGATGAGGATATTATGAAATGTCAATCACGCACATAAATTTACAACTCAGTTGGTCAAAGTAATATTATGGAAATATATATTAGAAATCTGTTCTTGTTTTCTTTTCAAATACAAACACATCATTTTAATTCGAACTAAAGCAAGAACCTGCATGATACAAAGCGTCCCCTGCCGACAAAGATCAGCCCCCTCACAATCGAAGCCTATGACCATTTGTTTCTCAGGTGAAGGGTGCAGGAATTCTTCCGGAAGTTGAGTTGAATGGGTGACAACATGGATAGGAACTGAAGGGCCACATGTTTCACTGTTTAAGGATTTGTCACCTACAAGTAGAAAAGTCACTTTTGAAAAGGAAATCAGATGATTTAGGAAGTTTTTGCTGGAACGGCTTGCCCATAGCAGCATGTCATGCATTTACATAAAACAAGGCACTATCTCGTCAAACTTTAGCCTCCTACTATTTCAAACTCAAATATCACTTCCCTATACCACTATCGCAATGCATTTGAAAAAGATGCTATAGCGATTATCGGGATCGAACACAAATAGAAAGACCACACAAAATACAACCAAGCTTCTGCTCTTCAACAACATCATTATTTACTAGATCAGAGGACCAGCAACTTTCACTTTCAAAAAATGAGCAACCCGCACTATATTACTAAACAATTTTTTCAATAATTTCAACTCCTACTGACAACAACACAACATTTATGCTTCTATTAACGTTTAGTCCAAATTTCCACAAAAACATCGCCCCGCCAACAACAATCCATGGCGATTACAAGAAGCAAAATCTCAAATGATCCAAACGAGCCGCAACCGCAAAATCAATCCGCCTATAGCATCACTTCTCCCGATCAAATAAAACGCCTAAATTTTGAAATACACAAATCTAATAATACAACGAGCCGCACTTCGCGATTAGCTCCAGAATTCAGCTGATTAATCAGATTAGAGTACCGGTTTCAATCAAGCGATAAACAACCAGTGAAATCAATGCAAATGCATATAAAAATTAGCTACGAGCATCAAATCAAATTAAACACAAAATATTTTAAAATTTTGGAAAGGGAAATTTACCTGGATCCGGAGGCAGAGGAATGTGGGTCTTGGGAGGGGACGCCATGTCAGAATTTTGGAAATTCCATCTGGATTCAGCGTCAATTTTAACACATAAACTTCTTATCACCTCCGGCTCGTTTGCGTCCGGTTCTGTACAGTTCCATTATGAAATAACCATCTTCGAGCGATTTCGAGTTGATGTGTTTATTTCCAATTTTCTTGTAGCACACCTACACATGACCTTTAAAAGAAAATTATAGCTACACGTGTTTTTTGTGCTTTTTTAATTGTATGCCGTATTTAATGTTAAAAATCAATGAATATGAGTAGGCATGCTTATTTGGTTGAGTCGACTTCTAACCGATTGACATGTTAACCGAAATTGGAGTCATGCCGACATTGGAATCAGAATCGGAATCGAAATATTTTCTGTTAGTATAAACCAATCGATTCCTGATTCTGCTCAGTTAATCGATTTATTTAGGGGCTTAAGTGCTTAACACTTTGGAGAGTAAACCTTGAAATTAATATAGTTGAATTAACTTGCTGGAAAAAATAAACAATTACTAAAAAAATATACTAAGGGTCTATTCTATATACTGAATTAGAATTAAATAGGAATTGTAATTCTACATAATTGAATTAGAAGGAACTGAATGATGTAATCGATATAAAATTAAATTTAAAATTTGAAAAAATTATATAATGTGTATGTATGTTAGTGTGTGTGCTAGTGTGTGAGTGAAGCTGTCCAATTTTATAACTAGTTGAAATTCTAATTTCGATTTTTGACATGATATTAAAATTGTAGAATTAAGAGGAATTGAAATTATAATTCAATTCAAACTTCAAATATTTTGGGGTACCAAACACTAGTTTTTGAATTGAAGGTTCCAATTTCAATTTCACAAGCCTAATTCTATGACACTGAACGGGGCTAATAATTTTTAGATTATTTTACATAGACAACTTACTCTACTAGGAACCTACTGATTTTATATTGTTGTATTTATGGTTTGGTAGCTTCAACTGTAGAAATGATAATCAACATTATTTCCTCTAGTAGGGCTAGCATCATGGTAAATTTCAGTGTTTACTGATTTAAAGATAAATGTCACTAGTAATGATGCATCACCTCCAACTGTTTAGAGCATCTCCAGTGGCGGCTAGCCGATTCTCGGCACTAGCCGGTTCGCTCGCCGAACCATTGGAGTCGGCTAGCGCCTAATCGGCGAAAAAAATCGGCAAGCGGACGCCGATTCTCGGGCGCTGGCCGATGCGCTCGCCGATCGGCTGGCCGTCATTGTAGGCGGGCGATCGGCGGGCGATCGGCGAGCGATCGGGCATCACTTTTTTTTTAATTTTCGAAACACTATATGTATGCGATTTGCACGTCATTTTCATTCGCATCGCTTGTTTTAACGAGTTTTCTCTCTCACTTAATTTCTGTACAAGAGCAATAAAGCAAAATGGAGAACAACAACGAGGGGTTTCCAGTGACGAGCGGGTCTCAAACTCCCACGGTACCCGTGGGAGGTGGATGTGGTCCGATGGCCGGGTACTACAACATGTACCCTTGGCAGCAGATGATGCCCGGGATGGCAGCCGGGGGTAGTATGCCGGGATGGCAGGGGATGCAGGGCGGGCAGGGGGGTACCGGGGGATGCAACCTGGGATGCAGATGATGCCGGGGTGGCAGCCGGGGGGGACAATGTCTATCGCTCCAGTTTTTGACTGCTTCTTCGTACACATCGACCCTATCGGAGACGCAGTTCACTGGGTGTGAGACTTTCTCCATAGAGGAGTTAGGGATAGATCTCGAGGATGCGGACACTCCCGTTCAACGGGGGGAGTAGGGCGGGGTCGGGGCGCACCAAAGAAGAAGAAGGGCAAGGGGAAGGGCAAAAGGGTGGTCGGCGAATCGTCGCAGCCGGCTGATGACGACAGCCCGGCACGGAGGAAGTGGACGGATGCGGAGAACGTCGCGCTATCCAAGGCTTGGGTGAGTGTTTGCGATGACCCCCTCCATTTGAACAATCAGAGGATTGTCAACTTGTGGGCTAAAATATCAGCAGCCTACAAGGCATTTTGCCCGGAGGGGAGGCCACACAGCGGGGAGGAGTGCCGGAAGGGGTGTGACCGAATCAGGGCTACGGTCTCCCGAATTTCGGGCTTGTACACCAACGCCCTCCGCATGCAGACCAGTGGCCAAACTGACGAGGACAGCAGGAGGATAGCGGAGAAAGCCTTCCCCGTGCCCGGGCTTTATAAAGAGTTCACCTACTGGAACTGCTATGAGGTCCTGATGGACTCAGAGAAGTTTCGGGCAGGTGTTGATGCTGGCTGGCCGAAGAAGCAGCGACTGAACTATGTCGGTGATTACAGCGGCGGTTCCCACGACCTCCCCGAGGATGTTCAGGAGTTCCCGTCCCCTCCATCGTTTACTCGCCGCACTCGCCCGGTTGGGCAAAGGCGGGCGCAACGGGTAGCGAGGGGGTCGCCCAGGGTCCCAGGAGGTCCAGTCGGCATCCCCCCTGTTGGCTCGTCGCCAACCGAGCTCGCCTTCTTCGCGCGTCAACAAACGCGGGCTCAGATGCACAAGATCTTAGCTGAATGGAGGGTGGTGGCAACTGACCCCGTGGAGAAGAGGTTTCTTCACTCAATGCTCGAGAGTATGCGGGTCGATTTGGATGCCGCCGCGGCACGGTTGGGGGGCTCAGACGCGGGCTCAAATGCCGCAGAGGTGGGGGTCCCGGATAGCGGCGACAACGACGGCGACGACGGCGAGGAGTGAGGCGGAGGCGGGGGGGGCTCGTGTGTGGAAGATGGTTTTTTTTTAAATTAATGTAATTTTTTTTATATTAATGTAATTTTTTTTAAATTAATGTACTTTTTTTTAATTTTACTATTATTATTGAATTTTCCCGTATCTGTGTCGTAAATTTAATTCCGTATTTTTTGTGATTGTTAATTATTTATTTTTTATAATTTTGTTTATTGTGGCTAGCCTATTGCTTGTCCAGTTGCTTGTCCTGGTGATGTGGCATAAAGAGTTTTTAGTGCAGATGATGTGACGGGAGGAGCTGTGGCTAGCCTATGGCTAGCCCTAAAATCATTGTGGATGCTCTATGGACTTAATGGCTAAAATATAAATATTTCAGCAACTTTAGTTTTATACAAATCCACCTATTATAATGTTAATTTTTTTTTAAATTGCTAACTTATCAATGTATTAAAAATGTAAACATAATGTATTAAAATATCATCTTAAGTTGTATGTTGATATTTTATTACCATTGTGTTGATATTTTTAATACATTACATGTAGCAACTTAAGAAAAGTTAGGAAAGGATGAAAGCCCCCTATAATTGTATGCTAATCATAGATATTTCATATAGTTTTAATTTTTTTTTTTTGGAGAATTGAGTCCTCATTCATTTATTCATCCCCTATAATGTATGCTAATCATAGATATTTCATATAGTTTTAATTTTTTTGGAGATTGAATCCTCATTCATTTAGGACGGTGTCCACTATGGCATGGGGGACGTCGGCCCTATAGCCCGCGTCTCACGGGCGGGTGGCGGGCTGGCCTATAGTGGAGGGCGCGGGCGCCGACGGCGAAATGCGGGGTGGTAGGTTGGGCGGACGGGCATCAGCCCGCTCCGGGGCGGGACGCAAA